>NW_026921217.1:0-180812 GCF_032062105.1 Saccostrea cuccullata
ACATCAATTTTTTAGTGTTTTCAAATAGAAGTTTCAAATATTTTCTTGACAAATGAATATTTATGATTTTCCTAAGTTTTAACAATAATTGGTTGTGATTTGGTACATAGCTAAATAAAATATGATGTTACACTTCTATATGTCGAATTTTGGCTGTTGAACTTTTAGAGGTATATACTCCGAGACATGTTGCATGAAAATTAACCTGCAAAGATATGTTTTTTTATTGGTATTTTAGTTAGATTATGACTTATTCAAGATTTTCAAATCAAAAAATAAACAGTTTGACAGAAAATTCTGAAAGTACGGACCTACCTTAATTATACGTATTACAACCTAAGCTGAGAATGATTTACAAGGCGCTTTTTCAAAATAATTATAACTGTACAATGGCCGATTTGAATTTTTGGAACGCGCCGTTTTGACCCAACTTTATTCTTACGATTGCAGACAATAAAAACAAAAATAAAGGTGCTCTGAACTGTAAGAAATAACTACCTGTATCTAATCTGTCGTTTGAGGTGCCTTTCTTCTGTGTGGAGTCAAAAGATCTTCTCATCTCTGTTGTTTTTCTTGAGCAAGTTCTTGGTGTTTTCTTCGCCATTTTGTCCCTCTTTCTTCTACTAAAAATCTAACCAATGAGAGAGAAGCATTCTATCGCGATACGCCACCTAGTGATTGAATGTCAGTCTCTACGGAAAATTCAACTTAGTTTTTGAATTTCTCTTTTGGCAATATTTTTTTTTTACGTTTTCATTGCAGACGTCCTTGCATTTATGACAACAGAATGAACATGTCAGTTTTAAATGCTTAAATAAAATTTATCATGGAATCGAATTTGGGTATAAAACCGTATTTTAAGTTCCTTATTATCATGATTATGGTAATTGTTGAAACGGACTGTCCAGATTTTTACAAATAGATTGAAAATCATATACACATGTACTTAGATTATTGTGTAAAAAAAAGGTATACAAGTCAACAAAGTTATGCTGGTGGCATATTATCCACAAACAACTTTTCTAGTAAGCGATACGAATTAGCTGGTTAAAACTTTATCACAAGTCTGCAAAATGTTTATATGTTTTTTTTTTAATCTTTATCTACGGGATACATTTTTATTTGTATCCTAAATAGAATAGGTAAATTAACAAAGTACATGTAAGTTTATAATCATTGTTACATAGTGAATTATATAATGATTAATTTTGACCCTCGTAACTAAAATAAAACGAAGAAAAAAATTACAAACTATATTAGAATGTGTTGTATGAGTCTCTGTGTCTCTCTCTCTGGTATTGCTTTTTATACCTTTGTGAAACTCAAAAGCAAAATTGGGGTTATAAGAATTATTAATCAATTGTTAAAAATTTCCATCTCAGAAAATATCTACATGTACAATTTTAAAATCGTAAATAGCGCTACTTCTCAGCATTAGATGACGAACAAAAAAATTATTGGTTATTACTCAATACAGAAGATACGGAAACTCTTAATTTTGCGGTCAAATTTATAAATGATATCATATAATAGTAGTCATAGTACTTTACGCATGTCATGTATATTGTTGTTTACTAAATGTATAGTCGTGTACTTATTTTAATTTTCAAATAAAAATCAGTAAACGACAAATGTATTTATCTTTTTTTTTTTTTATCTTTTCCTTATTATTGTAATACTAGTAACCTCACACTTTTCTGTTTTGGACTCTAAATTAGAAATAAAGCGTTGTTTTATTGTGTACTTAGAAATAACATAGAGAAAAAAGTTATGAAATAAAATTCATAGACTTTGTTTTCATTGGGTTGCGTGTCATCGATCTCTAAATATTTTCAATATTTGAAGTTTACAATGGTGGCAAACAAGGAATACCATTAATCGTCGATTTTTTTTGTGATTGCCGATTTTTTTGTGGAAAAATTGTAAAATAATATTGAAATGATTGTGACGCGAGTGGGGTTCAAAAAAAAGGATTGAAAATTTGATCAACTTACATATATGCATACTACTTTTATTTTAAAAAAAGTGTTTTCTGAATCACAAATATAGCACATTATACATCTCAATACGAATATAATTGAACATATTACTAAAAAGTATAGGTACCGCGTTTTCAATAATATTGCATTAATTAACATCACGAAAGCAAGATACTTGAAAAATAAATAAATAAAATGCCTACACATAACTTGCAATCTAATTAAAATGAGATTTTCCATTCGCTCCCAGGGTATTGTTTCACAAAAACAGACTTTTTACATTAATAAGTCTTCCTCATGCAAATAAGCATTTGGGTAACAAATGAGACGATTTAATTTTAATTAGATTGACATAATATGCTGCAGATCTTCAGAACCATGGCATCAAATGTTCAGGACATGTTTTCTTGCAATATTTACCCGCGGCTTTCGAATAAGATTAACGCCTGATAAACGAGTAAAATGTATTCATGAGAACGGAGATAAAAATACATATATGTAAATATTAAATAAATGTAATTATAAAAAACAACTAGTAACTATTGCACTATATATCTATGTTGAACACTGAATAGTAAAAAGGCTTCCTAGTCAGTATGTGTTGTTAACAAATTGAATTATTGAAATGATAATTTTCCATTCAGGAATATAGATACATGTATAAGGAATTTAAATGCAAAACTTGCTATCTCAGATAATGTAAACGTTCGCTCTCGTAATTATCTGTACTTCATGCACCATGAAGACACACTAATTTTCTTTTTTAAACAAATTAACATTAAATGTAATTGTAGACAGAGGAACCTCCATATATAACCCTTGATTTGTTCTCATACGGAAGTAATATTTTGTGAAAATAATGTATGTTATGAAAAGAATTAATTCCCGAGGGGGAGTCTCGAGTTGGGTAATGTTGAAAATCCTGGTGAGAGGAATCGATTTTGTTTAAAAATGATATTTTTTCAGCACAATATGAAATAAATTAATATGAAGCAAGGATCTTGTATAAAGTGCTTATCATTGTTATCAATATCGGTATGTGTAAGTTTACACAGAGCACATCTCAAAATCTGAATATGAAGTAGTAGATACCTGGTATTTAAAAATAAAACCATTTTTTAAAATGTATAAGTAAATAAAAATATCATATGAGTTGAATTTTCTACCCTTTTGAAAAAAAATATAATAAAAAACAGTTTCAGTTCGGTTTCAGCATGCGAAAACCATACAGAATCAAAATCAATAGTAAAGATAATATGAGTTGATTTTTCTACCCTTTTGAAAAAAAAATAAGAGAAAAAGTTTCAGTTCAGTTTCAGCATGCGGAAACCATATGGAATCGAACTCAATAGGAAAGAAGTCATTTGAATTGATTTTTTTACCCATTTGAAAAAAAAGAAAAGAAAAAGTTTCAGTTCGGTTTCAGCATGCGGAAACCATATGGAATCGAAATCAATAGTTTCCGGAAACTGAAACCTACTGAAACTAAAAGGTATCGTTAAATGTATATTTCATTAAATTTTACATTGGTTTCCGTTTTGCAGAAACTATTTGGAAACAAACCTAATAGTTTCAGCATACGGAAACCCTACAGAAACTTGCTGAAACTATTATATAGTTTCCGCATTGCGGAAACCATACAGGAAACTTCAACGCCAAGTTTCAGCAAGGTTTCCATATAGTTTCAGTTTTGCGGAAACTGGACTTTTCACCCAGTGCTTTTGCCAATTTCTTTGTAATTGTTTCATTATATTTAACATTAAAACATTTGATTCCAACATCAAAAGCTTTATAAATTCAATAAGTTGTGTATTTTTAAGGACCATTTTAAAAATGGTTTAGTGTTTCAAGTACTTAATAAAACATTTTTATTAGTGTGACATTTTTTTCACATGAAGGAATATTTAGAAGATATATAACTCCTTTTTACAGACAGTTACTATGGAAGCCAAACATTATATTTTACATTTTTAGAATTCAATCCCGATAGTGATTAGACTACCATATTTAAGTAATTATTGTACTGCAACTGCTCTGAATTCTCCTTGATTTAGTAATTAAATTATTGTTTTAAGTAAATCAATTAAATATAATTTAAAACAAGATGTGTTTGTTAAACACTGATTCCCCCGTATGGCAACATAGCAAAGGTTAAACTTTTCTTATATGCAAATTTAATAAATTAATATTTCTTGATTTCTCCAAGGTCAAGGTCAAAAGGTCCAGATTATTGGTATCTAGTGAAAGGTCCTGCCACAAAAAGTACATATGTGAAATATGGAAACACTAGACCCAACCCTACAGAAGTTATATTCAAGGTTACCAATTTTGAAATGTAGGTAAAACTCCAAGTTCAAGGACAAAGGGTCAGATTTGGTGGTACCCAAAGAAAGGTCTTGTCACAAGGATGAAATATGTAAAGTATGAATGCACTAACCCTAATCCTTTAAAGTTATAGTCAAGGTTTGCTTTTTAAAAGTGGGTCAAACTCCAAGGTCAAGGTCAAAGTTCTTGGTTTCCAATGAATGGTCTTCTCACAGGAATTACATATATGTAAATATGAAAGCACTATCCCTTACCTTCAAAAGGTATGGCCAAGGTTAATAGTTTTTCTCAGGGATGAAAATCTCCAAGGTCAAGGTCAAACGGTCATAATTTTTGTATCCAATGAAAGTTCTTTCAACAAAAAATATACCGGGTATATGTGAAGTATGAATGTCTGGGTATTTACTGTTAAAAAGATTTTGCTAAATAAAAAGTTTGGATTTTTTGTGTAAAAGTGGGTCAAACTCCAAGGTCAAGGTCAAATTTTGGTGATACTCAAAGAAAGGTCTTATCACAAGGAATACACATGTGAAATACGAAAGTCATTATGCAGCTTAATCAAAAGTTATGGGCAAGGTTAAAGATTTTGCGGATAAACAGACAAACAGAGAGAAAGCTAGACAGAGCAGAGAGACAGACAGACGGACACGACAAAAACTATATACCCCCCCCCGAAACTTCGTTTACGGGGGCATAAAAAATTAGTTATTATATATAGTAAATAGTGGTAAAAATGTAAGTAAAAACCAGGTAATGTTATTACTTATATACACAAGTTTAAGTAAAAAACAATTACTAAGTAAAACTTTTTATCGTGTAAGTAAAACAATTCTTTGAAATACAAGAATCAAGTAAAACATTTCAATTTAGTAATTGACATATATATTTCAGTAATTTATTTAAAATTTTAAGTAAAGGCTTATTACTTATCTTTTTATTTCAAGTAAAAAATGACTACTAAGTAAAACTTTTTTAAGAGTGACCATGTCCTGGATCGATAAAATTCTTCTTATGCATTCATTTTTCATGCGTTTTTATTTCCCCAATTATTCTGCTTTTATACAGATTGGTTTTATTACAGATATAACATTCGTATTCAATAAAAAAATATGACAACCAAAAATCACCGGTCTTTTTTTGTTACGTTTTAAGTGAATGTTTTCTTTTTCGCACAAGGAATCTCTTATTAAGACCTTTTATACGTTTTTATATACATCTAAAGCATATAATCATTAAATGTAAAAAAAAAACCGTTATTCTCGTAGCTTAAATCAATACAAATAGATATTACTGTGTGTGTTAAGAAATGAAGATTATTGAAAATTTAAGAAATGAACTCATTTATGTTTGGAAACTACGTAATTTGGGTAATGAACAGCAGGCTTTTTTTCTTTCGGGTATATTAGGGCCTCATTATCCCTGAACAAGATTGATCCAGTGAGAATTAAAACCCCAAACACATTTCAAAAAACTATCAACGGCCGACGGGTTTCAAAGTAAAAATGGGATTCTTTGGGTGAAAGTCGTCAGTTCATCGGCCGTAGTCTTGGCCGATTTTGACCTATTTTTTTGTAGGCCGACCAATTTGTATCCATCGGTCCATAATTTATCATGTGTCGGTGGCCGATTCCCTCTACTGGACTTATCCGTCGACCAACCTTCGATCATCGTCCGACCATCGCAGGTCAGTTTATTAAGTCGGTCATCCGTCGTTGGACAATAAGGGTGTTGAAAATTTCGGCCGACGGTTAAAATCAAACTGTAGCTCAGAGTTCGATGATCGGGCGACAATTGGCCGACTTGTGAATATATATTTTTTTTGAGGTCACATATCACAACCAAAATTTAATGCATGGATTGATATTAATTTTTTTGAATGGAAATAACATAAATAACTAGAAGACTAATTGTTCACTGAACAATTAATAGGTCTTTCCACCTTTTTTTTCAAAAATGTTTCCAAATTATTTGGATTGTTTAAAAAAAAATTAAAAAAAGGTTCTCCAGCTGGGTTCGAACCTACATCCCTTAGTTTGTAAGTCGGACACTCTAACCATTGAGCAATCAAGTTGTACATAAGTAGGCGTATTTTGTAAAATATTTTTTTTTAAGAAGGAAGAGGATACATGTAGTTTCGAAGGAAAGTACCGGTCAAATTTCTTTAAAAACTGAGATATCCCCTGTTTGATGTGATATTTGATGTAGAAAAATGATTCGAATAATTATGGGACACATTTGCAGTAAAGCAATGACACTTAGCATATACAAAGTTGATACACGTGATCAGTTGCAGAGGAAATTCAAAATCTCGGAAAAACAAACCAAAATCAGAGTAGTCCCGGTTTACATTTTTTGGAACATTTGCATTCTAATAGGCAAATGTAATTTGTTGACATAATTTGTGAGTCATGGGCATTTGTTCAACGCCATATCGTACAAAGAGAGGTAACTACTATTGCTCTTACCTATCTAAATTGCATGGAAATTTATATCATATGAAAAATCGCTATTTTCGAGATTCAGTCGATTAATATTTAAATCTAAATAAAATTGATATAAATTCCATATACTAAAGAAAGCAAGAATACTTGGTATCTAAATGTCTTAATAGAGCAGGAGAATCGAATGTTATTAACAACAGTTGAAGAAATAGCCAATACAAGCTTTAATTAATTTTTATGCCCAGCAATAATTAAATTTCAGACAGAAAAAAATGCACATTTTGTCGATATTCACTAGAATTTCATTATTCTTAAGAGACTCACCGTAAAACTCTCAGGACACTTTGTGTGAGGTGTCTTCTGCATGTTAATCTGAATTTTATGTCTATCTCTGGCGTTGTTTGACAAATACAAAAAAATTCTTTGTCGCTATTGATTTTTTTTAAGACAAAATGGGGGGTATATAAGGATTTATTAAAGTAAGAGTTGTAAATACCTCATTGACCTTAAACTTAAGTGTAACCTTTGGGTCAATAAGGTCAAAGGTTAAGATCATTTATTAAGGTCAAAGGTCAAGGTCATCCAAAAAAGAGAGATAAACTTGAGATGAACACTTGAAGTTGAATCTAGATAAAGGTAATAAATATTTCTTTATGACTTTTTAAGTAAAGTTCAAAAGTCAAGGTCAAAGGTCAAGGTCATTCGTATATTAGGCTTAAATCGACAATTTCTGCAGTTTACCATTGACCTTGACCTTTGCCTTTGACCTACTTTTCAAGGTCAAAGGACATAAGATCTCATTGACGCCTCTCCAAGTATGCCTCAGTTCGCCCTATATTCCAGGTGATACATTTCGTACAGGTATTTACTATATTAGAATCATTCATAAGCAAATGTTGTCATAATTTGACTTAATGAAACTACATAGAACATGCCTACCATGAAAATATATGACGTACGTAGAACAAAACAATAAACAACAGGGAGGTAATAAAACGACTAAACATCCCAACTTCAATATACTTTAATTCATGTTTGAAATATGTATATATATTTATCACTTTTAACAGTGATCTACTAAATAAATAACAATATCGTAATGTATGCAATGGTTTGGTTCGATCGCGCCAGATGTAAACATTCAACGGCATTGTGGGAAAAGGACCAGCATGGCAAAAACGTAGCATTTCTGCTGGCCGCTAGGGGAAGATAAAGAATGATAACCATAAGTTCTGAATTGTTGATAGTGCTCTTGAATAGACCATCAAAACATCAGGTCGTGAGTTCTACTTGGAATACTTCCCTGGTGTATGACATTGTCCGAACAAGGTAAATATAATTTTTGTAGGTTCATAGAAAGCTATTCTTACTCAGTTTTTATCTGTTACAACTTGAAATGTTTACAAAAATCTTTCTAAACGCAAGTGTTATGAATTTGTCAACTAGAAAAAAAAATATTCACAAAGTTATTTCTGCCTAACCTATGCTAACCCATCAATTAAAAAGCGCAAAATATGTTTAGATATTTTTATGCAAAAGTTTGAAGAGGGGCAGCACTTTTTGGTGTATATCTCAAAAAAAAAAATGACCGAGAAATTGACCGACAAAAATTTCTAGGAAAAAAAATAATACTGGAGAAATAATAGAATGACAGTAGAAGTTCGGAAGATCCTAAAAAGAAACCTAAGGATAACAGATAGGTCTTCCGCTGTGGACAGAAGACCTTAATAATAAAAGTGAAAAAGAAACCGAATAAAAACAATAAGGTCTTCCGCTGAAGACGGAAGACCTTAATATTAATAATAGGGAAAAGAATCCGAACGATAACAATAAGGTTTTCCATTGGAAACGGAAGACCTTAACAATATGTTCCCCAATTTCGTTTGGGGAACATGATTAAATTACCCTCCTCCAACAAGTAAACTATTCAATACTGCACTGATTTGTGTTTCTAACCAGCCCATGTGCTCAGGTGAGCGATTTGGCCGATGGACCTTTTGTTTTTCTTGGTTCTTGGGTAGGAGGATTTACCCCATAAAGACTCTCTATTAAGATAATTGCTTTTGCTTCATTGTCATTTTGAGAGAAAATTTACTTTGTAGAGATTTGCGATTTTCAAATTGATTGGCTAAAAGTGCGCGGGTATGTTAAGGAAGCATATAAGTAATTTCTCGGGAAATTTAGACTTTTTGAAGAAAATTTAGTTTAATAAATTACCAAAACCACTAAAAAACGTAAACTGTTATTTACCAATGCATTCAGATAAAAGCGTGTCTAACGCAAAAACGTGCATCACCGCCACGGCATCACGTGACCCTATTTAGAGCAAATTTTTCCTTAATAAAAAGGCTTACAGAACAACAATACCCCGGAGTTTGATAATTTCTTTGAGTATGTAATATTGCTGAAAAACATCTTTTTTGTCTAAAAAGTGCTGCTAGAATCCCACTATCTTGTCCGTAAAATATTTATTCCACACATTCGCACGAAACCTTACCCTCTGTTTTGAATTTTATACATATGAATCGAGATTTTTCGTACAACCATGCTTAACCCGGGATTCTAGCAGCACTTTCCAAGTTTGTCAAAACGCAAACTTTCAATCTGTAGAAATCGTATGTTTTGAAATATCCAGCTTATTGTTGTTCTGTTGCATTTTTTGGTCAAGAATGACGGACGATAGGCCGACCGGGATACGTAATATAGCTGACTGTATTCGAAAGAGAAAACAATCGATGAAAAAAAAAATTACCTGTTTAATTAGTTGAAATCCATATGAATTTAACACAATATTTCCGATATTTCCTTTTAAACTCCATTTTACGTATCTTTGAACATGCCGTCTTAGCCAAATTCTCTTTCCACGACGTGATCAATTTCCAAGTTAGATGTTGTACACATATGACGTCATAGGTGGTAGATTTCAATCATAAAGACTGTTGTAGTGTAGTAGGTTTCACTTTTGGAAAGAGATATTCAGATTAATACAGCTCTATCGAGAGATATATTTTGGCTATCGGTGTTCTATTATCAGTCAAGCATGAAAAGTATCTATTGGTCACTTTCACTTCTTTTATTCTTTTGGCAATTTAAATCATGACAAACCTTTATATTATCAGTAGTGTATCCACTCATTGACTAGGTCTAGGCTTGACACCTTTTCCACCTGAATCAGGTATTACATGTTTTTCAATATTGCATATTGTTGAAACTTTACAAGTTGCTTTATTTAAGGAATGTTAACCTTGGTCCAGAACAATAATATTTCGGAACGAACCTGGGTAAAAGTGAAAATATTTTAGAGTGTGAAATACAACTCCTACAATAGCATAACAAAATTAAAACATTTCATTTTTATTAATGTTTACAGGTTTTTAATCATTTTCTAGAGTTAAATTACATCCCTAAATACCGATATTACGAAAATCTGATTTCTAAAATTGACGTCATCTTGCCTACTATGATGTCATAATGCAGCACTGATTTAGCCAAGGTAGAATATTTTGTATGCTTCCTTATTCCCCCTGTGTGGTGAATATTGTTTCATGGGGAAGAGGGATTTACACTGTAAAGTGTTCCTATCTACAAGATGGTTGTTTCTGGTTTGATTAACTGTATACCAACTTTGTTTTATGTTTTTTAGAGGAAACTTATTCTCTAGAGTTTTGCTATCTTAAACTGTTGCTAGTCATGAATACTGTGTGTAGTGAAATTCTTCGAGGGAAATTGACCCGTGGGGATTCGGGTAAGAATAAATCCACAGTACCCCCTTGCTTGTCGTAAAAAGCGACTAAATGGGGCGATCCTTCGGATGAGACCGTATAAACCGAGGCCCCGTGTCACAGCAGTTGTTGCACGATAAAGATCCCTTCCCCCTGTTCAAAGGCCGTAAGTGCCAAGCATAGGCCTAAATTTGCAGCCCTTAACCGGCAATGGTGACTACTCCATATCAGTGAAATATTCTGGAGAGGGACGTTAAACAGTATACAATTAATCAATCAATCAATCGAGGAAAATTAATCCTCATTAGTACTGCTATGTTCAAGATTTCTGCCTTATTTTTGAATTACTGTATTTGTGGTTTTTTTGAGAGGACATTTACTCTGTAGGTTCTTAACCTGTTATTAATACTATATCAATGATTTACCCCGTAAAATCTCACTTTCAACAGTCCGTTTGTTTCAGCTTTAAATCACTGTGTATACACTGTATCAATGTAAATTTGAGAGGAAATATGTCTTGTAGATTTTTGCTGCATATCTCTTTAAGATGTTTCAAGTCATAAATAATGTATCAGTTATTGTCTTTGAGGGCAAATTTACCTTATTAAGTCTTGCTTTCGTTTTATGTGAATATGAATTGTCAATATTCTCTCTAAATGTTTTCAAATCAGAGTGGTTTTAACGCTAGATTTTTAGAATTTTAGAAACATGCTGAATTTTCACCATCTTTCTAATAAATATCTTATAAATTCTTGGGTTTCTTTCCTCTGAATTTGTCAATACCTGAGGGCAAAATGCTTAAAAAATTCTGATTTTTGGAAAGCATTGATAATACCTTGCATAGTTTACAATTTCTCCCCGCTGTTAACAATAAATTTTATCAGTAGTTTGGAGGATGTGAATAAGTTTAAAACCCAGAAGTTTCAATCTTCAACCCCCTCTTGCATCACACTCGAGAATCATGATAATGTAATGTTGCACAGATATTCCAACTTCTTACTCACAACAGGGAAATAAATGTAAAAAAAATCTCACAACAATTGCTCATGTACAGTGACAACTGATTAAACTTTATTTAGCATTACATCATATGAATTGATTATCATTTAAACATCAGCCTTGCTGGAACTTAAATACATGTACAATTTCAAGAATTCAGTATAAACATAATTCTTTTTTTTTAATACACTTCATGTTGCAAGCTGACAGTGTATGAACATTAGACTTTAACGCTTAATCATCAATTGTTTCAACATTCAAAAATTACCTATTAACTATCTTTTTCTTATCACAATTTCATGTAAGAAAACTTTATACGGTGACGTTTTTACACATTGAATCAAAATGCCTTCATTGTTTTCGGTTTTTGCAAGAAACAATTTGTTACCAACAAAATATGTTCTTAGATAGTCAATAAAGTAACTAGACTTGTGATTTTACGTTTTTAAAATTTTTATTTTTGTTTTAGTTCTGGAAGAGTCCGGATGTTTTTTTGTCAATCATTATGAGCCTGCTCATCGACTTCATGAGCCTCGATTGCATCTGCTTCTGGATTGGGTCTATCATCTCTTTTTGGATTGAGTCTATCTTCTTTATCTGTGAATAAAGCAAACATCCAACGTTGTGAGTATGTGTTCAATGGAAAAAATGCCTCTTTTGCCTTAAATACTAGGGCGTACCTATCGCTGGGGCCACTGACGACCAAATCAGACCCGTCTGACGTTACCACGCCTACCGTATAGTATGAGTCAGGATCTCTTATACTTTTTGGTATCCTATAGTACAAGTCAATGATATCACGCCGTTGTACGTCTCTAATCTTCCAATAGGGTATATTTAAAAACATTCTTGTTACATAATCCATATCTGTCTCTCGGTCTTTAGCGGAGCTTGCGACAATGACGTGTTTCCCATGAAGTGTGATTTGGAAGGCATTTGTAGCCAATTTAATCTTTTTGTTCTCAACGTCGTTAAACACAACGACTACCCACTCACGCCATTCATATTTCTGTGAGAGAAATTTGTGAATTGCGTCAGCAATTTCTTTATTTGATCTTCCATACATTTTCGATAACAACATTGAGGTATCATTTTTTACTTTTCCCATGTAATTGGAACGCAAATCTTCATCAATTTCCCCGATATGATGCTCTCCAGCAGTTCTTCCCAAAGATGCCAAAGAATCTTCAATATTTTTTGATCTTCCGGTAACTTTGGTATTTTATGTCCAGATTCTATGCCCTTATTCATCATATCCATTATTGGATCACCAACAGATAATCGCACAGTACAAGATGCAACAACTAATAACACCAAAGCAATCTTCATGATCAAGCTACAAATAAAAAAAACAACAAAATTTATAGTACATTAAAGAATATAAAAAAAAAATCAATGGATAAACAATGATCAATGACAGAGGGGATTTAAGCATTCCACACAACAACGGCGACCTTGTCCGTGCCAAAATGAACTAAACATTGAAATCTTACAAACAAGAAAAAGAAACAAATGAAAGCCCGCCGACACAAACGGACCGGAGGCGACTAGTTATAAGAAAGAGAAAAAAAAAAGAAAAACCTCCACCACAGACTGACCGGTGGCAGAGGTGCAAACATATTTTAAAGAGATTAAGTCCATTAGGTAACACGACTTATATATTTCAATAACATTTCACACAAAAATATATCTAAAAGATTCTTTCCTCTTAAAGTTATTAAAACTTCCAATTTTTGGATGTGTTTGATTGAAACGCCTTACACTTTCACAAATTTTATTTTCATTTTAAATACTTAGGAAAAGTGGCAATCTTGATGTGTATTAATGAAACATATTAAAATTTTAAGGACAGATGATACAAAAAAAATTATCTTTGGGGGAGACCTAATATCATGTTACAAGTTCAGAAAAGTGGATGATTCTTAGCATTTTTTCTCCTAAGAACTGGAGAAGAAAATGGACCTGTAAAATATTACTAATATTTCAATAAAAAAAACAAATATTGATAAATCACACTCAGCAAAGGTTTACAGGTGAAAACAATTTTCAGAATATGTTAGCTTGGTGCTAAAATATTATATGAGCTGATTTTTACCATTTTGCTTTTCCTCATAAAATTCACCTGGCTTGGTATATTTTTCTAAAGTTTATATGACACTTTTAGCACCAAGTCAACATATTCTGAAATATATTTTCATCTGTAAACCTTTACCGAGTGTGTTTTATCCAATTTTATAATTTTATTGAAATATTACTATTATTTTCCAAGTCTATTTCATTTTCCAGTTCTCATGAGAAAAAAATTCTAAGAATTATCCATTTTTCTAAAGTTGTGAGATGAAATTTAGTCTCCTCCTAAGATAAAATTTGTTTGTATCATCTGTCCTTAACCCAGAGAAATAAATGTATTAAGAGTAGAAATGTTAGAAAGCAAAACTTATTCAAAAGTATCGTCATTCCGAGCTAAGTGTTGTGTACAGAGTTTAGCAAATTGATCACACCTGTGAAACGTACACAGTTTTTGTAAACAGGGCACGAGCTCTGTTATTGTTGATGTTTATGTCTAAAATTTTCTAAATCTAAAAATCAAAAGTTTTTAATAATTTTTAGATGAAATAAGATTTTTGATTTATTTTAATAATGCTCTAAAAAAAATGTGTCGTAATATGTAGAAAATTTTAACTTTAAATCTGTATTCATGCACCTTTAATACAAAACAGGTTACCCGCTTTCAATTCGATTGGATTTTTTAAGGTTATTTTTGGGCGATGTGTCATTGATCCTATTATAACTTTTTGTCAGTACAAATTTTTGCCAGAATTGGTTGACCATGCATTTTAAACGAATGAAGTGATATTTTAACCTGGTTTTGATTAATATTTCTTATTTTAAATGACGTCAATGTTTGTGTCACAAGGCGTGAAAAGTCAAGTCTCAACCGGGACTCGAACCCAGGGCCTCTGCCGTACCGTGCCAGCCCTCTAACCAACAGAGATATTAAGACCCGATATATTTACGTACTCTCACGCACCTGTGAACTCGGTGACATTATATGAAATCATTAAATAACTACGTAATGCACACTTATAAAACAAGACTATTAAATTATGATGCTACATTTCACTTTATCCGGAAAAATACCAGTCTCTTTATGACACTTTATGTCACTGAGTTTTAGACTAAAATTTGACTCTTAAGAAACAGATTATAGGCTAGTACATACCGTACGTACCGTAATTAACCGAGTATCAATCAACATTGTAACAAATGAATGGACTGGTCTGTTTTTTTAACCAAATGAAATGACATTAACAATTTTGGAAGAGGCGCCATTACTTATTATAACAATACTCTTCGCATGTTTACTTAGATTACTTAACATCAAAAACAGAGCACAGGAAATAATGCATTGTCACTATATAATCAGTAGTGACGAACCCCAAAGGAACATCTGAACCTGGGGACATGAAAATTACAATTTTGGAAAAGGCAACTTTAATATTAGCAAATTTTTTTTTGCAATTTATTTTAGTGAGAGTAGGATTACAAATTTAGGTATTATTCAATCGTGAATTCTTGTGAGTGAGTTCTTTTGTGATATTTTTATCACTTTTTTTTGTTTGCATAGGAGGTGGCAGATATTTTTACAAGACTAGGTTGGGAGTTTTTCCCCTTCTGTTTAATACCTTAAAAAAGATCAAATCATTTAATTTCAAAGAAATAATTTATTATGATTAAATAAGAAATGTTCTGACAACTGCATCAATAAAATCTTGAGTGCACTTGCATTTAGAGGCCACAACTACTTTGTTTGTCTTCAAATGTATATTCCACGCTTCCAGACTTGAAAAAAAATCAATACTATTGCTATATTTTCTTGAAATTGGAAAAGTTTTACTTTACGATCTGGACTGATTTTCAATTTTCGTTTTCTTATTTAATAATCCCCATTAACAAAACAAATCAGATCGTCTCCATAACAACAATACAGTTATGGAACAGAATAAAATAAATTAGCATACTTATGTTAAATGTTTGGCTTTTGGGAATATTGGTATCAACAAAAGAATTGTGAAGAAATGGTTTTATGGTACCAAAGCGGGAAAATGCCGTTGATCTGATAATTGTTAGGAAACAAATGATCTAGAAAAACAAAACTGCATGAATGAGAGTGTTCTTTTTTAAATGTAGAACAGTCGGCAATTGCAAGAAACTCATTCAGATTTGGACAGGTTGTGATGCATATTTATATCTTCAGTTTGAAATTCAAATTTCTGTGACCTATAGAACGATTTGTTAGGTTATCTGAGGAGCATTTCTTGATATTAAATCGACCTAAACAGCTCAGCGGAGCATCCCGTAGGGATATAGCAAAGAAATACATATCACAACAAGTCCTTTTTTGTTAAAAATGTTAAGTATTGTTAGAAAAGGTTGGTAAATACACGATACTATTTGAAAAAGTTAATTCTTAATTAGACACATAGCCATTTTGAATTTCAGCAACGTTGTAAAATATCCCTTCGCACTGTTTAAATACGGAAATTTAATAGTAAAGTGAAAGAAAGTTTCATTTTATTATTCAAAATCATAGTTAAGTTAATCAAAGAATAATGAAGGGATTTTGAACGAATTTAAATAATTTTAAACTAGTTAAAACGCAATGCAAGATAACGATAATTGTGAAATGAACCAAATTCAAATGACATTAAATGAAAGGAGACAGTCATTTTGCATCTTAAAAGTTTTTGAAGATTTATATGCCCTTGATGAAAAGAAGAAAATGTTTGATTTCTCAAAATTTCTGCGATTAATTATTATTTTCATTTCATACTTTAACTTTCATAAAGATGGAGATTATGCATATTTTCACCAAGATATTTGTTTGAAATTCTAATTACTTGTTACAATATCTGATAAAAACATGAACTGCTCATAGACTTCAATGTAAAATTTCTTTGGTAGATCCTTTTTTCTTATAACATCTTCAAAATTCTACCTTAAAAATATCAGATAATTGTTTATCAGGTAAAAATTATGGCCGTTATGCATTGAATATCTTAAATAACAAGAAATGAAAGTAATATTTCTTCGTTTGACCGACGTATATCAAAGAAAAAAATAGTTGGGAAACGTTTTCATCAATGCGCAACGTTTCATAAGTCGACATGTTAGAAATTCTTATAAGTAACGCACCGCATGGTCAGAATTTTGTTAGATTTTGATTGGTCAGATTTTGATTGGTCAATCTCTGCCTCTCCTACCACGGTAAGACATGGAACAAAATTAACATTACAAAGCACAGCTATACAGTATTTCTGACTTTCACATTCAAGGAGGACACTTATTGATTACAATAAAAATTTTTAAGTAAACTTAAATTTATTCATTACTTAAAAAACCAATTTCAATTCTAATTTTACTTCTAACTAATAAATTAATTAAATAATCAGTGTTATAATGTAAAAAGTGACTAATGTATTAATCCTTTTCTAATATATAAGTAAGGTATCTTTGCTCAGCCTATCAAACAAAGCAGTTACATCAGCAACTGTAACATTGATTGCTTTACCGAATTAAAAAGGTAAGAAAACCATAAACGTTTTATAGAGACAAAATCCAAAATGTATATTAATAAAAAAAAAAATAAGGAAAGGGTCGTACTAAAGAACTAACAATTTTAAAAGAAATCAGGGGGAAACGCGAGACCTTTCGAACTTTTTGATATATTGTTTTAATCTCGAAGATAGTTGTTGTCGTAGAATAGCACTACATTTTATTAAAAGTCGTGCGTGGCTGACCATGGACCGTAAAATGCATCAAGTACTAATTACAATTCTGTCATTTTCAAAAGATACAATTTGTCCTGATTAAGGTATAAGATGTGTAATAACGATTTGGACTGAATAAACAGATAGCTAGATCTCCAAAACCTTGGTATATTAATGAAGTATTGGATGATTGAAAATGATTTACCGAAGAAAAAATATGTGAATCTAGTGATTTTATTAACAATATACATGTAATGATTATTGATTTAAATTTTATTTAACCCTATGGAAGTAGTTTGTTTAAAAAAATAGATAATGAAATTGCTAAAATTGCTAAAATTGCTAAAGGATCTTCGTAGAAACAATGTCAATCTTGATGTTGTTGGAAATTATCGATTAGAGACAGAATAATTAGTCAGGTTTATCGGCACTGACCAAACTGAACAAACTTAAACTGTGATCCCCTTTCATTCCTTATGAGTATATCAATATATACCGTTTAATGAAATATTATAGCGTTAAATGTTGACCAATCAAACATTACAAATACACACTACGAATACCCGCTCATTAGGTTTCCAATTTTAGATATGATTTCGAAAATAACATTTGTTTTATTTTTTATAACTTATATATTGTTTTTCTATATAAGATAAAATATAATGAGTATTTTATTAAGTGACAAGGCTGAATTTGAGATGTGATTTCTTTTCAAAAAGAATATTACCCGTTCTCCCATTAAAAAAAATAAAGGATAGTTGTACTAATCATTTAAGTATTTTGCAAAATTAATTTAAATTGAGACCTTAAAAACTAAAAATTGAACCTTTTAAAAAGATCAAAAACATTATAAGCGAATCTTCCTAGGTATTTAATATGTATCTGACACAGTTTTTCATTTATAAATGAATTAATTTAAAACATTTAATTTATTTCTTCATTTTAAAATTAAGATAATCAAAACTACCATGTGTATGCCTTTTATTCTTTTTTTAGTTTATCATCTCCCAATAACAACTTTTCATTCACATTATCACATGCTTAGGGACATAAAATATAATAATTATTTTTTCTTTAAAGTGTTTATGGATATCAAATATGATGACTTCGACGTGGTGAAATCGTTTGTTTGCATTGTACACATCCTCACAGGAGTTTTATTTTAAGAAATATTAGTTTACAGAAAAAGCTTAATGTTTCAAAAATTTTAATGGTTTATTTTCAAGAGTTCTACTCATTTGATTTTATTTTTTAAAGGCATTTTCAAAGAGCATTTTCAAGGCATTTTCAATATGAGCGCACGCGTTACGGGTAAATATTTTCATTGGAAAACATTTCTCGAATTGTGATTGTTGTTTTTCTGTTTTAATATTTCACCGTAACGAATGTGCCCTATGTGTAAATCACGATTAACTGTCTTATTTTTGGCATTATACCAGAAAACTTCCAACCCTGATAAGGTTTAGATTTTACGGTGACATCAAAAACGTCCGGTTTCGACGAAAATTATGCACAGGTAAAATGTATCAATAGTCTAGGTTGAGAATCGCCAAAAATATTTAATCTGAAGCCATCTTGAAAATTTTTACATTTGCTAGGCCATATAATGCACTTTGTGGGTCGAGATCCTTTCTGAGATCAGAAAGAAATCAAGCCTGCTTTCTTTTCATGGTTTTTTTCTCCATGTATATCTTAGAGTGTCTGGATGAAATTTTCTGTATATATCGATATAACCCCCATCTTCCATAAAATCAAGATTCTTTTGCCGTATGTTAGGATTATTTATATGTTTGTAATTATAATAATCAATATCTGGGTTCAATACAAGGTTGGAATCACCACTTACAAGGACATTATCACAGTTACAATCATCTATACAAGTTTGTATGTTTTCATAGACGTATGGATTATTATTAATTGGGCCATAAATATTACGAAGAAGCAGCTTTTTTTCCTCTGTTTTGAATTCTAGAAAGAGAATATCGTCAGCATTCCCTTATTGTTTTAAAGTCTGTATATAATAGTTATTATTTACAAGAATAGCTACTCCCCTAGAATTTGAGGAAAATAAGCTAAAATAACAATCAAAACACCATAAATTTTTAACATCATTCTCAGAGTTGGGAGTAAAATGTGTGTCTTGCAAATAGTATATATTATAATTAAATCTTTTAAAAAATTAAAAACATCTCGACGTTTGTTGATATCCCCTAGACCCTAACAGTTAACAGATAAAAGTTCATCATTAATATAATGTCAACATTACTTTTGAGAGCGTACTTCAAAAGAAGGTGGTATAGAAGAGAGAGAGGAGAGTGTAAGAAAGAAGAAATAGAAAAGAAACGAATAAAAACACATTTTAAGTTCAAAAATGGTTGATAAGGTCTTTCACATAAGGTTCTGCGTTGAATTTTGAGCCATGGAACAGTTCTACAATTACTAGTACAAAGAGTGGCAAATAGATATCCGGAATAGTTTTTCGTTCATTTTTGCACTTTATTCTACCTTTTCATCGATATTATCTAGGATCTTAAATCTAACCCTCTGTTTATTGCCCTTCAATTCATCATTGACACTGCCGTTGAAGTACCATGCGTTTCCAAGTTTGCGATGTTTTTTTTCACGCGTTTGATTAGCACACCATTCTATCTGGTAACGTCGTCTAAAAGCCAGAGTTCTCCGTTCATCTTGGTCTAAAAAAGAGATCTTTTACACTGTACTGCCCTCTTCGCGGCGTTGTTTTTCAGTTTAACTAGAATCGGTTTTGGTGTATTAGGCTTACCCGGGATTTTATGGATTGCAATGACATCGCTTTCTAGGATCCGCAACCCACATTCTCTTTGAATCACCTGATTGAAAACTTCCATTTCATTTTCCCTCTGTGTCTGAGGAACACCTTTAAGCTTGAAGGTGTTTTCCTAGAATACTGTTCTTTGCGATTTGCAGTAACTTAGGCCTCACGGGAAAAATAATTTGTGTCTTTCGATTCTAATTCAAGCTGTGCTATCCTTTGATTTAATTTTTCGATCGTATCATTTTGCTTATCGATAAATTTCTGCATTGTCTCTTTGTTTAATTTGATTACATCGTTGTTTTCTTCCATTCTTCTTTTGAGTAAGAGCATTTTTACGGTATTTTCAACAATTATTTCAAGGTCTTTTCTTGTCACAAGGTCACTCTTCAGTCGACGAATTTCGTCTATAATTGAATGTAACTCATTACTTAGGGTCCCTGATGAACTGATACTGCTTTTATATACACTACCCTCAGATTTATTATTAGCTTTTTTAGGTGGCATTTTCAGTCTTAGGATATAAACTTAAACAGCAGTAATTTCCGATGTTTGAATGTCACAAGAATAGCAGTTAAAACTACTCACGAACACACGTAAACATGTGTATGCAGTACTGGACACTATTGGATCTTTATAACGAATCCAAGTTTTCTGCATGAATTTGTCACAAAAACACAGAAAATAACACCAAAGTGGTTAAACAGTAGTTATACAACGAAAACCTTCACAAACGTCATTTTTAAAACTATGTAAACTAATTAAGTACGAGGGTTGTCGAAAAAGTTTGTTGACAAATGCTTAATTTTCTTACTAAAGACCAGAATGGCAAACATGTACGGAATTATCTCAACATTGACTATGATTAAGTAATTATATTTAAAAAAAATAAAAACAATGCACATTATTTCATATACATTATAGGTGAAAATACTTTATAAATGCAAGCCACCCGGCTCAGTCTATAGTAACGCACATTTCATGATAATAACGTCAAAAATATGGAACTTTTATCTCATATTCATGGACACACGCTCTCCTTTATTATGCCTCACTGCCAACGATGCGTAGTATTATTTATTGATAGACCATAATTGATTAAATTTTCTAAATTCAAAGCAATACACGATAATTTGCGAGCGTATTCAATGTAAACACTTCGTAAACACAGGTTGCATAGCCCAATATAACGCTGCTATATTTATTGTACAACGTCATGAATAGGGATATCCTATTTTCATCAAATAACAGCGGTTTTACTCTGCTTCTAGTGACTCCAAACTTTTTTCAAATTGTTAAAAAATCATATACACCTATAACAAATCAGTGAACTAAATATATTCTAATGATTTCAAGTTCTTTGAATAAATAGCTTGTGTTTGACATCATTTCAACCATATTAAAACGTAATTGTATAATTGGGCAGTGTTCTGTTCGGATGGCATTCGTCGCCTTTTCTGTCAATTTTTTTAAAACATACTTCTTATGGTTTCGATAAATATATTCACTGTCTGTATGCTAAATGATATTGAAGATATCAGAAAACGACGATAGTCGCTATATCTGCGACACATTTTTTTAAAGATTTGATTTGTTTTATAAAGAAAATACACATTATTTTCAGTAATCCCGATTTCTGGGGCTTAGGTCTCCTCTTTCTTTTATAATTGTTTATAAACTGAAACATTTTTTTCCAGTCTTTATTTTACTATCAATTGTTTTTTTTTTTTTTTGCTTTGTAGCTTGATCATGAAGATTGTCTTGGTGTTTTTAGTTGTTGCATCTTTTACTGTACGATTATCCGTTGCTGATTCAACAATGGATCTGATCAAAAAGGGCATAGAAGCTGGAAATCAAATGGCAAAGTTGCTGGCAAATCAAAAATTGAGGATTTTGGAGCATCTTTGGCAAAAATTGCTGGGAAGGTGTCGAAATACTTAGAGGCTTTTGCACCCGTATTAGCTCTTTTTCAACTGCTACTTCCTGATCACAAATCTAAGGTGATTGAGGAAGGATTCGCAAGAATGGATGCAAAATTCGATCAAGTATTTCATAGAATTGACGACTTGGGAGACGAACAACAGAAAATATCACTGAAAACACAATATGGAGAGTATGAAAGAAAAATAACGCTGTTTTCCAAAAGACTTGACGATTTCCTGAAGTCGGAGGGGAAAGCAGAAAACCTTTTCTTGGAGACTTATGAAAATAGAACGTTTGACGAAAACGTAATGCAATTCTATATGGCTATGATGAAAGATGATTCAGGTCCACTGAGTGATTCGATTCCGGCTCTAGTACGAAATTTTACGAACGAGAATCGTAAAGATACTGAGATGGTTATGAAGAGAATACTTCATTTGATAATTCAGGGAGCCGCAATCGAAATGGCCTATTACAGCCTCACAGATGACGAAGAAAGATACAACACAACAAAGCACGATTGGGAAGAAAGAATTTCCAAGCTTATACTTCATATCAAGTTGATTGATGAAGATATGCATTACAATTACATGGATCAAGTAAAAGAGCACACTTCAGTGTTGTTAGCAAAAATGTAGGGAAGATCAAATCAAGACTTTGCTGACACGTTATACGAATTCCTCTCGAAGAAATATGACTGGCGTAAATGGGTTGTCGTTGTATTTAAGGACGGTTCGGATCATTTAATTAACTTGGTCAGTAATGCATTTGAAATAAAAGATCATGGGAAACACGTCATGCTCCACTAAGGACCGAGAAAAAGATGTCAGTCATGTCAAAGACTTATTACAAGCGATTCCCGCAGGATACGACCCACATCCAACTTGGACTTTTTTTTAGGCTTACGAGAGAAAGCCTATGACGTCACTGATCTGTACAATAGGATACCAGGAAGTCTAAGAGATCCTGACTCGCACTATACTGTAGGCGTGGTAACGGTAGATGGATCTGATCTGGTCGTCAGAGGTCCCGGTGACAGGTCTGCCCTAGTTTATAAATTAGGGCCAAAAATTGCGTTCACATCACGCGTAAGGTCTTGGATGATTGCTTTATTCACAGATGAAGAAGTTAGACCCACTCCAAAAATAGAGAAAACTACAATCGATCCAATTTTAATTGCAATTGCAATAGCGGATCAAAAAAGGCTTAAGGGGGATTTCTATGATTAATAAAAAAAACTTTTGGGCTCTTCTGGAAATAAAGGAAAAATAATTTTTTGAAAGTAAAATTACCAGTCTAGTTACTTCATTGATCATCTAAGACCATATATTGTTAGCAACAAAATATTTCCTGTGAAAACCGGTTTCCCAGCAGGCATTTAAACGTTGATTCAAAGCTGTAACACAATCTTTATCATCATAATTAAATAAGAAAGTGAAAGTTTATAGGTAATTTTGAATGTTGAAACAATGTTGATGTCTTAGGGTGGAAGTCTAGACGTTGAAACACTGTCAGCTTGCAATGAGACATTTATTTGGAAAATGAAAGATGTTAATTTTGATTTCACAGCGTTGAAATGCCGTCGAAGTCTGAAGTTCCAGCAAGGCTTATATTTATGCGATAATCCATTCATATATTGTAAAGCAATTTAAAGTTTTATTAGTCATTTGCGTTCTTCGGAAGGTGTATATATATATATATATATATATATATATATATATATATATATATATATATATATATATTACAAAGAAATAAACAATTTTCAATGCTTACATAACTAGTTAGTCTATAATTACACATGGACACGGCATGATTTTCGGGAGTATTGATTATCTGTGCTTATGTCTTGAGCCCATTTGTAATTAATTAATTTTAAATTTCTGCAAATAAAAAAAGTTGAATAACTGGCAAGTTTATCAGACATTGAATCATTGGAAACATAAGGATAAAATTTGCAATTATGATTTAAGTCATTCCATGCTGCCATTTTTGTTCAATCGTATCCCTCTTTCTGCATATCGTGATATCCAATTCAATCAAATTATATGACCCACATACATGTACATCGTCTAATAGAACGAACAAATCCGTTTTTTTTTTATCGGAGAGTTACCTTCAAAATAATTATTTTTAATCTAAAATATTAAGTCTTGCATATATTTAGTTACAGAAATATCATTTTCCGGGTTTTTTTCTTCAAAGTCTATAAAATAATATTGATAATTCTTTGAAATCTTGAATAAGTATTAAGCCGTATTTCGTTTTGAAAATATTGATTCCTAAATATTTTGAACTATTTTGAGTGAAGAATCGTGCGTTTGCGTTAACAATCGTGTCAGATCGTGTAACGTGTAGAATCGTGAACGTGAAAGATCGTTCGTGTAACAGGTTTAATCGTGCGTAAATCGTGCGGAATCGTTCGTGTAACGTGATCGTTCGTGTAAGTTGTCAACAATAACGTTCCAGCCACTGTAAAACTTTCTTTCAAATCTTTCCCCGTAGTGTCGATATCGACAATTAAATTAGGGACCGAAACTTTTTCCTTATATATTTCTTGTTATGTAAAAATCAACATAGATTTGGAGATTTTATCATTGGAGACGTCATTTCTTTATTTTAAATAAAAGTAACGTCTGACTGGAATAAAACTTACTCCTTGCAATCTGTTTTTGCTCAAGTTAAATTAATTAAGTATGTCTATATATATTAAATTTACCAATTATTGTTTTAGAAATAATATGTGCGACTGATACTTATTGGTATATTTATTGTGCGCTTTACGTCATTTTTGTTAGGTATTGGTCAACATTCAACCTCAAAGCATTGTTTATTGATATAGATGTTTTTTATTGTAACTAATAAACGGTTAAAATTGAAATCGATTCATATCAATAGATTCTACGGACTATTAGGCAACCGCTCGTTAAAAATTTATAAGCTTTGGATTTATATTCATTATACTCACTCTAAAAGCGAAGAATTAAGTTTCCAATGTCCCCTTGCTAATTGTTTTCTAAAGAAAAATCATTTTTTAATATTTTATAATCTGTCATTCAGATACAGTTATTATGAGTACCAGGACTTCTGCGAAAACAAAATTCCCCTATTTTCAGAAACAGAGTTGAACTAATAAATAAATATATGCTACTATTTAGAACGTTATGTGCATCACACCACGTACATCCATTAAGGTGTACATAATTTTAAGAATTTCTTTTAGAACCTTTTAAACTTCTGTCATCGTTAAATCTGTCTATATGACAATTAAAGTTTCCACATCAAGTGATATTACGTGCATTGGTTGATTTTTTTAAAATCTTTTCTTCTCTTAATAAAAAAATCATTTACATTTTTAATTTTTCTTCTAATTAACTATTTAATTAACTAATTAGTGTCATTATATAGAAAAATGACCTTTTCTCATATATACGTAAGGCATCTTAGCACATATATACCAGCAACTGTAACATTATATGCTGTAGCGGATGAAAAGAAGGTAAGGCAAACATTAACTTCTTATAAAGACTAAATTCAAAACGTACTTAATCAAAAATAATTATGAAAAGATTCCTATACATATGTAGATTAACAAGTTAAAAATAGATCAGAAAAAGCGCGAGATATCTCGAGATGTTCGATGTATTGATTTGATATTGAAAATAGTTGTTGTCGTAAAAAAAAAAAACTAAACTGAATTACAAGTCGGGAAGTGCTTAGTGGACCGTAAAACGTTACATGTTTGAAGTTCTATAGTAATTACAATTCTGTCTAGTCATTTTCGAACGATGCATATACTTTTAAGGAGGTAGATTATGTTTCAAAATTCTCGAATTTGTCTTGCTTAAGGTATTATAGGTGATTCGAACTTAATAAACGGATGAATAGTTATGAAGTATGATATGTAGTCTCATAATGGTGTATTAGATAATTAAAAATTATTTATAGATACAAATTGTAAATTTAATAATTTTTCGAAAAGATATATTTATTACGGATCTCGGGACTCAACGCTATAAAAGTCCCTTTTTGAGAAATAGATATGAATTTAAAAAAAAACTTGGCAAAGGCTCTTGGTAGAACTGTGATCAAGTACCAAAATCTACTAAGAAATCATAAAAATTTCTAAGAATATTATACTCTGAGAATTTCTAACATGTCGACTTATGATGAGGAAGGATCATGCCTCAATTCAAAGTAATGTCAAAGTTCTCTAGCGTCTAAGATAATCAGAATAATTGATTACATGTACTTAAGTTTAAATCTATGTAAGTAAATAAATGTACATGCATAAATATATTTTTTTAAAAATAATATTAAGGTTTTGAAAAATGGTTTTCAGAAACGTTGCGCATTGATGAAAACGTTTCCCAACCATTTCTTTCTTTGATATACGTCGGTCAAACGAAAAAATATTACTTTCATTTCTTATTATTTTAGATATTCAATTTATAATGACCATAATTTTTACCTGATAAACGAAATATCCAATATTTTTAAGGTTGCATTTTGAAGATTTTATAAGAAAAAATGATCTACCAATGAAATTTTACATTGAAGTTTATGAGGGTTCATGTTTTTATCAGATATTGTAACAAGTAATTAGAATTTCAAACAAAACTCTTGGTGAAAATATGCATAATCTCCATCTTTATTAAAGTTAAAGTATGAAATTAGAATAATTATTAACCGCAGAAATTTTGAGAAATCAAAAATTTTCTTCTTTTCATCAAGGGCATATAAATCTTCAAAAACTTTTAAGATGCAAAATGACTGTCTCCTTTCATTTAATGTCATTTGAATTTGGTTCATTTCACTATTATCGTTATCTTGCATTGCGTTTTAACTAGTTTAAAATTATTTAAATTCGTTCAAAATCCCTTCATTATTCATTGAACAACTTAACTATGATTTTGAATAATAAAATGAAACTTTCTTTCACTTTACTATTAAATTTCCGTATTTAAACAGTGCGAAGGCATATTTTACAACGCTGCTGAAATTCAAAATGGCTATGGGCCTAACTAAGAATTAACTTTTTAAAATAGTATCGTGTATTTACCAATTTTTTCTAAAAATACAACATAGTCTTATAACAATGTCTGCCACCTCCTATGCAAACAAAAAAAAAATGATAAAAATATCACAAGAGAACTCACGCACAAGAATTCACGATTGAATAATACCTAAATTTGTAATCCTACTCTCATTTAAATAAATTGCAAAATAATTTTGCTAATTTTAAAGTTGCCTTTTCCAAAATTGTAATTTTCATGTCCCCAGGTTCGAATGTTCCTTTGAGGTTTTGAGAAATCAAACATTTTCTTCTTTTCATCAAGGGCATATAAATCTTCAAAAACTTTTAAGATGCAAAATGACTGTCTCCTTTCATTTAATGTCATTTGAATTTGGTTCATTTCACTATTATCGTTATCTTGCATTGCGTTTTAACTAGTTTAAAATTATTTAAATTCGTTCAAAATCCCTTCATTATTCATTGAACAACTTAACTATGATTTTGAATAATAAAATGAAACTTTCTTTCACTTTACTATTAAATTTCCGTATTTAAACAGTGCGAAGGCATATTTTACAACGCTGCTGAAATTCAAAATGGCTATGGGCCTAACTAAGAATTAACTTTTTAAAATAGTATCGTGTATTTACCAATTTTTTCTAAAAATACAACATAGTCTTATAACAATGTCTGCCACCTCCTATGCAAACAAAAAAAAATGATAAAAATATCACAAGAGAACTCACGCACAAGAATTCACGATTGAATAATACCTAAATTTGTAATCCTACTCTCATTTAAATAAATTGCAAAATAATTTTGCTAATTTTAAAGTTGCCTTTTCCAAAATTGTAATTTTCATGTCCCCAGGTTCGAATGTTCCTTTGAGGTTGGTCACTACTGATAATATAGTGACAATGCATTATTTCCTGGGCTCTGTTTTTGATGTTAAGTAATCTAAGTAAACATGCGAAGTGTATTGTTATAATGTTAAAATTGTTAATGTCATTTCATTTGGTTAAAAAAACAGACCAGTACATTCATTTGTTAGAAAGCTGATTGATACTCGTTAATTACGATACGTACGGTATATACTAGTCTATAAGTCGGTTTTTTAAGATTCAAATGTTAGTCTTAAACTCTATGGCATATAGTGTCATAAAGAGACTAGTATTTTTTCTGGATAGTGTGAAATGTAACATTGTATACATATTTACATATTTTAATAGTTTACTTCTATAAGTGTGCATTACGTATTTATTTAATGATTTCATATCAGGTCATCGGGTTCACAGGTGCCTGAGAGTATGTCAATATATCGGGACTCAATATCATTGTTGGTTAGAGTGCTGGCACGGTACGCCAGAGGACCTGGGTTCGAGTCCCAGTTGAGACTTGACTTTTCACGCCTTGTGACACAAACATTGCATACATGTCCAAGAACGAATTCGATGTCGATATCGACGATATCGACAATACTCATGTCGATATCGTATCGATTTCGATCGTGATCAACACTATTAATTGGAAGTACCTGGTACCATATTTGAGACTATATTATGTCGATATCATCAATATCGACAATATCATGACCATATTGTATCGATATTGATCCTATTTGCACAATTTTGTCTCACAACAAGGTATAACGTAATTTTCAAAGTCACAAGTGAAGTCAAAATTGATTCATTATTGGCATGAATATGAAAATAAATTATGATTAAGAAAGTATTAGGGTTCATTTTGTTTTGGATAAGATTAAAAGTAACATATTGGGTAGGGTGACAATTCTTGAAAATGTTCTGACAATCATGATTCGATATCGACGATATCGACAGTAAGGTAAACTTATAAAACACAGAAGTGATGTAAAAATAAAGTTTTTGTATTAGGGTGAAGGTTGATAAAGTAATATGCTTTTAATACTCATGATTCGATATCGATACGATATCATCGATATCGACGATATCGATGGCAGGTAAAATCTTTGAAAAAGTAAAGTAATTAAGCATAAACACATTCAAAGTCACAGGATATTTACCAAGGGCTGAGCAAACATGCTTGGATATCGAATCGATATCGTCGATATCGACACTACGGGGAAATATTTGAAAGAAAGTTTTAAGTAACAGTTGTTAAAAACACAATATCAAGGATGGAAACCATGATTCGATATCGGCTCGATATCGAGGATATTGATAGTAAAAAATAGTCATAAAGCAGGAAATCTGTAATAAAAACACGATAATAGGGAAATATTACAGAAAACTATATAAAAAAAAAGTAATGTGTCGATATCGTAACTACATCGTGTCTTGGACATAACTCAATTTAAGGGGTTTTGTTAATATTCCTTGAATGATCGAGACATTCTGCATAACTTTTACTCTATTTATTAAAAGGTTTTCAATACCCAATAGGACTTCTTAAAAGCATTATAGTAACTTAAGATCTACAGGGCTTGTAAATTTAGTTATATGTGGTCAAGGATAAATTTTAAAGAAATAAAGTAGTTAAACAATAAAGTGGTGATATTATATTTATTACATTAGATTACTCCTTAAATTAAATAATGCTATATATAGAATTATTTAATCAAAGTTTTAACTAAGCACTATTCTAAAGAACATTCCTATAACAAAAAGATTTAAGATTTTTTAAAATTGAAAATAAAAGTACATGTAGCATGCTAAAAAAGGGGGAAAGGGGGGATTCCCTGAAGCTATCATTTACAGAATAAAATAAAACATACCAGTTTATTGGAGGACCAAAAATAAAATTCTTCTGTTATAAAAACAATGAGAAGAAATATTTTGGGGAATTTATGTATCTACAAGGGTAAGATATTACGTTCAAAACTTTCAGTCAAACTGATATTTTTTAATTGAATACGTTGAATTAGTCATAACCTAACTAAAATATCCATAAAGAACATATATCTGAATGTTAATTTTCATGTATCACGTCTCGGAGTACATACCTCTAAAAATTCAACAGACAAAATTGAACATAAAGATGTGTGATAT
Organism: Saccostrea cuccullata; assembly: GCF_032062105.1. Lineage (NCBI taxonomy): Eukaryota > Metazoa > Mollusca > Bivalvia > Ostreida > Ostreidae > Saccostrea > Saccostrea cuccullata. The sequence goes on from NW_026921217.1 coordinate 29,995, forward strand.
CACCAAATTACATGATATGCACCAAATTACATAATATTTTTCTTAAAACTTATGATAATAAAAAAATATTAATTTTCCAAGAGAATATTTGAAATCGTTATTAGATAACATTAAAAATTGATGTTGAATTTGTCCTGTCTTTCAGAAAAAAAAATATTTAAATATATTTATATTTTATAATTTTCAAAATTTAAACTGGTTGGATGCCATTTTTTCTAATGAACTATTAAAAATGGTATCCAAAGTTAAAAAACACAAGCTTTATTAATACTGAGCAGAGCATGATAAAGATTTCTATCTACATATGTACTCACTGGCCTTGAGTTCCAAATAAAGGTCAAATTTTGAAGTCCTTTGTCTGTATATGGAGACCTCTCTACATGATTGAAAAAAATCGAATGGTGCGCAAACAAAATATAACCAATCAATGTAGGTTTTTAGGGAGAAAACCCCGGATATTTATAAAGCGAGATATTTTCTTGCATGAATCTGATGACAACAAATCAACTTTTAACTAACAAATATGAGATAGTCTTTCGAAGAATTCTTCCTCATCTCCCATCAACAAACCTTTTTTCATGCTGACATTTTTTGATTTCAATGTGCAGCATAGTATTGAATATAGTTTATCCATGTTGTAAGGAAATCGTACCAATTCTTAAGATGTTCCCTTCTCACAATTCCAAATTTGTTACCTGAAAGAGGGAAAGTGATTTGAAAATTGCTTACAACAATCAGGCACTTGTAATGCCATAAGGCCTTACGAATGACGGACATTATGTAATTGTAAAAACTAGTATAACTTTAAAAACTAATTGATAGTTTGTTTTAATAGTATCAGTAAAATCTATGTTATGTAATGATTATTTTTAAATTTGTATTTCTGGGAAGTAAAAAATGAAAAAAAAACATATTTTGGCAACTATGGATCTTTTTCGTTGCTTTAATACTTTAAGAGTTTACCTTACAGAAAATATAAAGGTTGTTTATATGAACGTGTCTAGAAAATGTCTTAATTTCCATTTGAAAATTTGTAGTCAAGTTTGCAATAAAATCTCTGGTAGTTAAAGGGTTAAGAAAAATATCTAAAATGTTTTCTTTGAAAATTCTTGCTTTACATAAAATGAATGGAGGTATAGAGGAAGAAATCAAAGAAACTGTCTAAAAAAATAATACAACATGGCCAAAATGCATCATTTTTTTTTTATTTTAGAGTGGAACAAAAAAAAAATTCAACACATCTTTCGAGATTACCCTGAACAGCAAATATTTCTTTCTCTGCAACACATTTGAAGAAGTTTCTCCAAGTAGCTAGGGTAGTCTTTTATGTCTACATTTCCCCGCCCTGTAAAGTCCCTCTAACAATTCGGTTCTAATTAGATTTTTCAAATATGAAAATCTACCAACAGACGGGTGACAGACAGACAAACAGACGGTTTACAGTACGCTACACTAAAATACCATTTTAATGGCTACATTGTGAAATACATTCCATTAATAACAAGTGTATGAAAACCCAAAGTATTATATAAAATATTCTTATTTAACGTTCAATATGAATACATAAAATGACCTGGAATATTATTGAGAAGACACATTTTATTAAAATTCTTCTTTAAATTACAAAAAAATTGCGAATTTACATAGTTCCAAGAAATGAAGTCCAACTCCATCTGTCTAGAGAGTCACTAACGTCAATGGCTGCTTTATATTTAGTTCACCAAACAAGCACTTGTCAAGAGTAGTAAATTTGAATTTCAATTACTTCAGTTTCTTACGTAATATTCTTTCTCAAGTATCACGAAACAGAAAGATTTATGTATATTGCAGAATAAAAAAAACTTTAAAACTAATAAAGTATTTTCCTGTCCACATTATCATCGTCTTTATTTCATTCAAATAAGAAGTAAAAAAAAAACAATTGAGTTTCATATAACGAAATAAATATCCAATCAACAACTAGTTTTTTCAATGTTTCCACAATTCCTGATAATTAAGTTTAAATTTACGAGGGTCATTCATTAACTAATGCAATACTTCTTGTGACATTTAATTTTGAAAAGTTCTATGTGAAAGCTTATTAACACAGAAAACGGTATTGCCCTTGCAAAGAAAATCAACTTTAAAGTAATTATGGTTACTACACTGATCAGAAAACTGTTAATAAATGATCTCTGCTAAGAAGAAAAATAGCAGCGTATGTGAAAACTGCCTTTTAGATAAATCGATGTAGAAATCATGTATAAGATACGATTTTATATGCTGAAAACATTAATGATCTTTTAAGGTTCCTCCACACACATACAGCTTATGTTCTTATATTATTGAGCATTACTTTTAACAAGCATATCAACCTTTAAAAACTGATCAGGGATAAAAATGAAATTTATAGGGAATTTTTAAAATAATAATTTCCCAAGTTTTAAAAAAATTTTCCCAAGAAGTTTTTATTTGTAGTACCAACAATTTTGTCTTATCCTATTGAATATTTTTATGCTCACAAAATAACCATAAAAATTTAATTTTAGAAATCAACATATTTTTTAGAGAAATTAATTTAATTTATAAAAAATAAATAAAACTCATTTTCTCTCAAATATTTCTAGATAAAAATCAAGGAAGACTCATTCTTTATAGAAGAAACACCAATGACTTAGATTACACCAAAAAATTGAATTAAAATTAAATGCAATAATGTAGAAAAAATATTTTCAAAATCATTGGTATCAAAGTTCCTTATTCGAGTTACCTTTCCTGTTGCCCAGGACTCAAAAACTTTGGCAAGTCTCCGCAATAGTTACTGGCTACAGAGCTAGACAGAAATGCATGAAAAAGAGGAAAACTAGAAACGCACACTCTTTTAATAATATTTATAAACGCAGTGAGATGATGTATTATTGAAACACACAAATTAGTTTGCAAAAATATCAACTTTCAACACAGACTGTGTTGACGATAATTATGTCAGTGGGTTGATTAGCCTGAAAGTATAAATAACCAAAAAAGTTCCCATCATACCGACATTTTTTTACGAATCATCAGGTAACAAATCCGGTCATTCGTCTTTTATTGAAAAAACGGAAATCTTTTTCTATCGGTCACTCCGTGACCATGCCATGTGTTCGAATTCGTTGTTATGAGTGTCCTACTTTCTCTTTCGAAGACTCTCTTATAGTGGAGTGACAATACCATCAAAAATTTAAATTTAATGTACCACCCTACCCTACGGCTGATTTGTACTTTTTTGGTCAGATTTATTATTAAGCAATAATTTTTGCCCGGTCGTAGAAAATTCTATGGTCAAAATTTAAAATAAAAGGAGATCAAAGATCAGTTAATGAAATCTGACCATAATATTGTACATATAAAGAAAAGTTTAAGGAATTCGTGAAAATAATGTATATTTGTATAGGAATTTTATTAATTCGGTGAATATATTGATTTCATGGAAAAGGAACCAAAAAAATGAATAAGAATGCCCGTTTGTCTGTCTGTAAAATGAAAGGTTTGTCTTATAGTATTTTATTTAAACATGAAAGGTTTAATGCTAATGTACGTTATTCTTTACGTACAATCACGTAATATTTCGTACATAAAGTAAAGAAAAATTTAAGCAAGAACAACAACACCTATCACCCCTAACCCCCCCCCCCCAAAAAAAAAAAAAACAAAAAAAACCACCAACCCCTAAAAAACCGAAGTATGACCATAAATTGTGCACTTTTTTGAATGTAATATTTTTATGAAGCTTTTTTCATCTGATTCATTATTTTTTAAAAGATTGTTCGACGCTTTTTAAAAAGCTTTTTAGTAAAAATTCGTCTAGAGTTCACCCTTGTTCTCACCCTGAATTTCGGTACTCCGGTCTTATCCAAAGGACAGACAGCGGAATATTTAAAGTTTTAATATTATTCATTTCTCTGTCTAAAAAGGTCAAATTTTTTTTAAGAAATAAATAACAAGTTTATAAACTTCAATGGGAATTGAAGTGGGTCGGTCACGTGATCAAATCCTGTGAAGGCCGAAGGCCTTCTCAGAAGATTTGATCACGTACCGACCCAATTCAATTCCCATTGAAGTTTATAAACTTGTTATTTATTACTTATATATACATTTGAGACAGACAATTAAATATTTTCGAATTTAAATTATTGCACTAACCGTCCGTCGTAGATTTTGAAAAATGACGCAAGGTGTAAATCGGCTTGCATGGCGGTTACGCTTCGAATTCATTAGGCTAAGGAATCTATTTCGAAGGGAATATTTTGTGAAAGGCTACTTGTGATCAGTAATAGTGAACAGATTGTTGTCTGGGAATATTTTATTCGTGAAAAATGATAATCAATGCTGAAAAGACACAAGAAACACGTCCGAAATTTGATGAATATAATTTGGAGGAATTTTGGTCACTGGAAAGGGATGGATGGATTGAGACACTTGTCCGAACCAGTTAATTTGTAATTTGATCAGAAACATCAAACGGTTTCAGTAACTAAAGGCATACTTATCGTAAAACACTGATAAACACGGAGACACTGACGACAGCTTTACATTGAACTACGAAAACGCCGAGGTGTTTGGCAGCTGTTCATGGCATGATTGCAAAGATCGATATTATTTTCCAACAGATTTACACATTTATCGTGAGTAAAATTTAAAGATAAAATAAAAGTTTTTCATGAAAATTTAACCAAAGGTCTATCCCAAAGATAAGGATGAACGTTAGAGACTGTGCAACTGACAAAAGTGAAGAAAAATGTAAACAAACGCTAGGCTCCTAGTTTTCTCTATGAATCGATAGCCCAAAAACTGTATGAAATACTTGTTTACATTTAAAATAAAATAATTATCATTTTACTTGCTTATTTTATTCATTTTTATACATGAAAAGCAAGTAAAGCAGGTCATTTTATAATTTATGTACCGTAGATATTATTGCGCCATGTGATTAGGTCACGTATTGACCCCTGACCTCTGACAAACTTCATACAGAATTGAAGATTTTTGTTCTCTGTATGTTTATATAATGGAGAGATACCACAAATGTATATATTTATCAATGAATGTTGTCTATGATTTGAAAATTTACGTTTAATTTGGTGAACTTTTGAATAAGCGTTTACTCATAAATTAAGCAGGTTATAAGTTATGTTGAAGAGATTTTTGGGTTTTGAAAGATTTAGAACACGTATTGGAGATTAAGTTGCAATTCGTTGAAAAGGGGTGAAGAGTTAAATTAATGACGTTATACATTTGCTAGAGCTGTAATTTCTATTCATTGATTTTCATGTACACGTCATGTATATCTTTTCAAGATTTTTAACTTTTCAAGAATATATTTCAATTGAAAACTATAACAGTAAAAACTTTGTAAAAGAGCTACACTGTAAAAGTAACAATATAGTCGATCCTTAAAAAGATACTTCAGGTGGGTAGATAATAATTAGAACAGTGCAAAATGTTGATCACGTGGCAATATTCACATTAAATGCATGTCGTGCGTGGCTTTTTTCATCTGCTGACTGGAAATATCGTTGAATTTTGAAAAAAAGGCAGATTGCCTAAATACTCAATGGTCTTTGTCATTTCATCAGAAGTCCTAATAAGAATGTTGAAAACCCCATGTTGTTTCTGTGGTTGGTTAAAGATACCGTATATAGTTCTATGTCTTCTGTCTCCATTGCAATTTTTAAAATTAACATTAGACAATTAGTTCTTGAAGCAAAACTGACAATTCTCTCTCAAAAGGAAAATATATCGAAAAAGCTTTCTTATGACAGGAAAAACCATGAATTTTCCAAGCAAAAACTTTAGTGCATTGCTTTTACGGTTCCGTTTGCTTCATATCTTCTTTTCTGGTACGTCTTTTCAAAAGAAAACTTAAGTACTGTAAGCTAAATATGATCCCCCCTAAAGGATTATAGTAACAGAGTTCAATTTTTGGCAGTATGTACATGTAAATGAGGAAATGCGTAAACAAGATGTGTATCCCTTAGTTTGAATAGTGACGAAGTCCATGTTTTTGCTATAGAAAACACAAAATATATTTCCGAAAGAAACATGAAATAGTTTCTGTAAGATGATGGAAAGTCTTTAAGATGAAATACTAAAATCGTTTTTCTCTCTCTGTTTCATACTTGCGTTAATCTGTATTGCTTATGAAGTAGAAAGGCAATATCCAATCATGCAAGATACCTTGTTCAAACAAGAATGTGAAGGAAAAGTGACATGTTTGTCCTTTACGCATTTTTTAAATTGAATAAAAGGAAATTACTTTCAAATGCTCATTAATTTAAATTCAAACTGAATATTAGCGTTATCTTATTAATAATAGAAGCCGATTTAATATATTTAACAATATTTTGATCGATGGAGTCACTGTCAGAGACATAATGGGATTCTATAATCCGTTCCCAGTTACACAAAACATTTTAGATCGAGTAGAATACAAGACTTAGTGTGAGGATGTCTTTAAAAAAGTGCGGTTTATTTGATCAGAAATCATTGTCTTATAAATCTTTCTAACGCTTAAGTAAACATTCGATATTAATATTGCATGAAATAATTGTATTGAATATATTTTGTTGAAATAAACGCTGTTTCTATAACAAAACATGTTTTTTAAGGGGGGGGGGGGGCAAATAATATTCTTGAATAATTTTGCCTTGTAAATTTAGATACCTTTAGCTATCCTATCACACACAAATTAGTATTTTTATAATTAATAATTAATCTTTGAAAAAGAATATTATCAGCAAGTAAAATTAACGACTTAAATACCCCCCCCTTCTTTTCTCTTTCATCGCAAGTTTAAGAAAAGTTTGACTTGAGAAATCTACGACCGGGCGAAAATGTATGAGGAGGGATGTCTCTTTTATAAAATATAACTTTCAGCCATAGGGTATGCCGGTCCATTAAATTCGAAAACTAAGCATCTTTTTCTAGGATTGTCACTCCACTATTACAAGCGGTTTCCATGCAATTTGCCCATGTAAAATCTGATTGAAACCGGAAGTAAAAGTGTTTTTTCTCTATATACGTCACAAGTCACATGGTGTGGAGGACCCTTAAGTGTATACTTTTTTAATGGTTAAAAAGAATTTAAATATTGCAGACAATTTTATCTATTGAAAGATTCATTCTCTATAAGGCCGTTTAAAGGCCTGCAATGACTCAAAATTTTCAAAATATTTTCTTTTACTTAAGAACATACGCAACCTTCTTTACCTTCAAATATTTTTTAGTCAAGATATTCTTCATTTAAAATTATGTCATCAGATGTTAATAGACAAAAATTCAGCATTATAAGGGGTTTTTGAAAGATATAACTTGATGAAAATTCTTGGATAATTAAAAAAAAACACTAATTCAAAATATTTTTAGAAGAGCGCGATTGGTTCCAATGGGAATTCCAACAGATTGTTGGAATACCTGGTCTCCAAAAACCACATAGATATTGTCAATCAGAAACTCAAGCATCTTTTTTATGTCAACTTCAGAGTACTTGTATGCAATCAGAATGTGTTTTAAAAAAATAATTTTGCAAATGACCAATGTCCAGGTAGGTAAATTTACGAGTTTAATTTTTATTTAAAAGGCAGCTGTCAATAATATCAAAAAGCCTGGAATTTTCCTTATCGTGGGAAATAGCTGTGTATAAAGTTGAAAAGTTGTAAGTTTTTAAGCTATTGATTTTGGTGAAATCTTGTGACATCAAATTGTACAAAAGTTCTTGGGAATTTTTCAGTATCAACATCTGATTTACATCACGTCTTGAATATATTGTTGCACAGTATCCTTGAAGTATTTACTTCGCTACTGTCAATATCTTAGTGAGGAGTAACGAAAGAGGCTTAATTGAACTTTTACTGGAACCCACAATGTCTCTGTATGTAATGATTCTTATGAAGTTTTGGAATCCAATATATATATAGGTTAGTTCACATTCATTTTGGCTCTGTGGAATATTGAAAATATTAAAAACTGACATATGATTTTGAAAAATTTCTTCCTTAGAAAGGGAAGTATGAGTATACGTGGGATTACCACTTGTAGAATTAAATCCAAGTGCTTCTAAAATACATTTTATATAATGAGCCTTACAAACGAAGAGAATGTTGTTACCAGCTTAGTCAGCAAGGACCAGTACGTACTGATTATATAACCTATCAAATCCTTTCTTCACCTCTGGATTATTGAACACAGAGGGATAGATGGTTTATTTCCCCTCAATCTTTAAGAGACCCAAACCCTCACCCAGGAAAGACAACTCTTTAATTTATAATTTAATTCAAAAAGTTTTTAAATGAAGCTTGTTAATTAAATCTTTCCATGCAAGAATTTTTATTATATGCCTCTCAATGTGCTTCAAGGTTCTTTGAACTTCTCAGAAAGGTCTAAGTAAAAGTAGAATTTTTTATCCCGAAAAAGCATTTTTAGATACCAATGTTTATTAACATGATTTGAAATTAGAAGTGATTTATGGAGCTTTGCAAAGAAACTTGAAGCACATTTAGAGGCGTATGATGAAAATTATTGCATGGAAATATCTAATTTTCCAGCTTCATTTAAAAACTTTTTGAATTAAATTATAAATTAAAGAGTTGTCCTTCCTGGCTGAGGGTCGGAGTCCTTTAATACGAAATAAATAAAATTTTGTCATATTTTTTAAAGACAAGAGTTCAAATTAATTAAATTATTATATTAATTAAAGCGGAGTCAATTTGTTGATTGCTGTAAATTACATCTCTTTTTATGTGGGGGCTAAACGTATATGATTCATTGAAATCAGACATTTTAATCGTCACCAGCTTTTAAAAATAGTATGAAAATGTTTTAAAATATTTTTCGTTGATTTCTGGTGTTAAAAATGGTTTACCAAAAATATAGAGCTTTATGAGGCATAGTTTTTAAAAACTTCTATTAAAAGTTTATTAAATTTTATCCCTAGAGTGTTGGAAAAAAAGTCTTGGTATTCTTATAGCGCATTTTCCATTTTTTATGCAATCTTCTGAGCTGGCAATTATTCTGCGTACTCGTCCAGTTTTATTTATTTTCTTTGGAACATTATATTCAATTTTTGCGGTTTCCTCAATATACATACATGTAATCCTGGCTAATTGTAAAGAACTATTCAATGAGGGGGGGTTTACTTTTCCCGAAGTTTTCTTATTTTATCCAGTTTGTTAAAGACTTGTTTTAACTGTGTGTACTTTCGGATATCCACGGTGATCTCATCTTTACTCATCACAAGTAAAGACTAGATCACCCGTGGGTTACCGAAGATGAACTGTGTGAGGACTAACAAAATTTATTTACATAGATAATAGTTCCTTGAATTATGTTATAGACAAAGATACAATGTTTCAAACTGTAAGCCCCTACCCACTTGAGAATAAAAAACAAGAGGCCCATGGGCCACATCGATCACCTGAGCACATGGGCTAGTTAAAAACACAAATCAGCTCTATTTTGAAAAGTTTAGTTATTGGGGGAATGGGATTTGATTTTTTTTATTACTTGAGAATGTCAATATATATGAATAAAAAATGCATATATAATTTTTCCATACTTGAGAAGAGTTTTAAAGATTTTTCTTATATACAGTGTATGTCTATGTTAAGATTTGATTGCCCATTATGTCCCCAATTTACCCCCAAGGGTCATGATATAAAAAAAAAACTTGAACAAACTCTAACTGAGGATGTTTCTAAATAAATATCACCAGTCATAGCTTTGCTGATCTTGATAAAAAGAACCCCTGACCCAGGGGCTCTGAAATTCAAAAATATCAAAGCTAGCCAACACGAAACTTTGGAAGCAACAAAAGCTTCGAAAACTGCGGTTCTGGTTTCCCAATAGGAAGTTGCAGAAACCTGCTTGGTCGTAGACATACTGACGTCCTCTACATTAGTAGTTGAAGGAACTGTTGAAATCTTTGCAGGTTTCCATGGAGCGTGAGGGACTGTGCCTTGGCTTAAACTGACTCAGTCGTGCTGAGAACGCAATCCGGACCTGAATAGCATCACATACCCTTCTTTATACTTCTGGAATCCAATAAAGATAAACAATATCTCATCTGTTGCATTTACAATCAAACCAAGTTGTTTATCAGTTTCGAGATATTTCAATGAGAGTAACAACAAAATACTCAATTACGTCGTGCCGAAAGAAAATTAACATGCTGACAAATCCTGATATTTTCTATGCAGTAAGTGTCGATTGAAGTTTTACAAAAAAGAGGTTAAATAATTGAGAGCGGAGAGAAAGATTCTGACATGGAAGAAGGGTTTTGTACATTTATTAAACGCGACACTCCACTGAAAACGAAGATTTTTTTTGAGAGAACGCGTTGTGTTTCGTGCCGATTATTTATCCTCTTTCAAAGGGGCTTGTGGCTTTATTGTAATTTTTATACCGAGTTTGAGATTTTAAGAACACTTCGTCACCCACACTTTAGACACTCTAACTTTATATATTGATATGGTGCTTTATCATAGTTTCTTGTGTTTTTTCCGGTGCTTTTTTCGGTGCCAGTAGGGCTGCCTTGCGAATGGCGGACTCCTTTTGCAGTTCTCTAGAAACGTGATTTGAAACGGTTGGCCTAAGAGGAGTAGACTTATAAACACCATTAGATTCCCGTCCTTGATATATGTAAAATGGAGAAGCCTTAAAAGAAGAGTGATACTCCTTATTGCACAGTATCGCGTATTTTGATAGATCTCGAATCCAGTTCGAATCGGTTGCTTTTATTTGGTTGTTCTTAACCTTTCATTTTCGGGATTAATGCGACAATTCATTTTTACGTTATTTTGGGGATAAGACAGTTGACTGTTGATAATTTGACAACCCAGTAACTCGGTCAATCGGGTTACCGCACCATAACATTCTCGACCATTATCGCATTGTATGATTTTCAGTGGTCCCTTGCGTTCATAGATAGACTCCAGCGCGTCTGCGATTTCCGTGATTATTTTACGAGTTGATCGGGCGAAGCCATACGTATCAACAAATTAAACTTGCTCTCTACCGTCATAAAATTCCGTGTGTCGCAGTATACATGTATCAGCTAGGTCAATTTTGTGGCGTTCTTGTATCAAAGTCGCACGAATGGGTTTTACAGGAGCAAAATAATTGGATTGATGAACTGCCTTTTGGGAAGAGATTTAAGAGAGGTTTGAACCCTCCGATGTGTTACGCCGCTGAACATAGATTTTAAAACTGAACACGACTCGGAAATATGCATTAACCATTTTCGATATCATTATCTACGATACATCAACACTAGAATATACTCCTCGCATTCCTTACATCTGACTGCTTTATTGTCACGGGTATCGGCGTGGAATGGCGACCCGTGTTCGTGCTGGTTAACTTGCAATACCTTAGTTAACATTTTATCGCAGTTATTGCAGTTATCTGTATTGTTTGTATACTGCAGTGACCTGTACAACTATAATTGTAAATTTATTTGGTACATTACTTTCCTGCATTTGCCCCTTGGGGATTCGGGTTAGAATAGGTTCTTGTCGTAAAAGGCGTCTAAATGGGGCGGTCCTTCGGATGAGACCGTATAAACCGAGGCCCCGTGTCACAGCAGGTATAACACGATAAAGATCCCTCCCTGCTCAAAGGCTCTGAGTGCCGAGCATAGGCCTAAATTTGAAGCCCTTTACTGGCAATGGTGACGTCTCCATATCAGTGAACTATTCTGGAGAGGGACTTTAATCAGTATATAATCAATCAATCAGTCCTGCATTTGACGAAGTATTGCGTTATTATTCTATCTACCTAGTCCTGTATAGCATACTTCCGTCTATACAGGTGTCGACTGATTACACGGAACAGTCACAAAATTCTGTCATTTATATACTAGTCTGCAGAGCAGCAAGAATCGGGAACAAAAATGGCGAACACTTTCCTTTTACAAATCGTGTTCAGTTTTAAGCGATGTCGATTAATGGGTTGGGCCAACTGGCAATAGACAAAGGGTGATTCTTTCTGCAGTGACAAATCATCCTTGCTGCTTTATTTTTCTTCCAGGGCTGTTTTTCTATCGTTAATTGATCTTGTTCCTGAGATGATATAATGAAATCTTCATTGTATCAGTTTTTAAAGAGGCGGGGGGTGGCAGCCATTTCTAGACTATTTCAATCTCCTTTAAAGGGAGAGCTCAATATAAAGATATCCAAAAATGATCAATTTTTTAATACTAAAATGTATGAATTTTTTCTTTGCCATATGATAGATGACAGTTAAAGATGCTGTATCTAAAAAAATAAGTTAAATCTGGTGGTTAATTTGGGATTAATTTGTTGACCCACCAGCCTCCTTAATGGAGATGTTGAGTCTATATTCCATGAAAAAATTTACACATATCACTTTGCTTGCTTTGGCCCGGATAAAGTTTTAAAAGCTTCATACGGATGTGCAGAAAAATGTATTTAAATTAATTATTCATTTATCTATTTAGTGTTTATTCATATTTTAGCACCTAAGATTAGAATACTACAGAATAGTTTCAATGCAAAGAAAAGATGGGAGGCATTCCAAATAAATCGTTCATCGTGCGTTCACCGTTCGTACACCCTTCACTTTGCACTCAAGTTTGCGCTCCGTTCGCATTCTGAGTTCACTCACCGTTCTCCGTTCACACATCGTTCACAACGTTTCGTTCAGCGTTCACAATCGTTCACTCACCGTTCGCTTTGCGTTCGTTCACCGTTCGTTCACCGTTCAGGTGGGAAAGTCGAACGTTTCAGGACTGTATGGATAATTAGTCAAAAGCTTACCGTAGATCATCTTGGCTAGACAAGGATTTCTGATCTACTAATCTCCTCATAAGACCTTGGCATACGGTATTAAAGGAAGTTGGGTTTTTTTTCTCAAGTTGTGATTGGAGTCAGTGAACCATGTTCAATCTTCAAACTATGTGATTAAGAACCTATATTAAAACCGTGGATATATGTTATAAATCATAAATAAACATTATTCAATTATTTCTTCTCAGTTATTCTTTAAAACTTTTTATTTATTTTTTGTTTTAATGCCTTGATTATTTCTACTGATGACGCAATATGTGCAAACCTGGTAGATACGAGATCACTTGAAGCAATGTGAGCTGCATGTTTGATTGTTTAATATCAGAAAATTTTCTTGCAAATTTGTAATTAACTAATTAAATGATAGAAAAATAAATCATTCATAAACTTCTGGTGTTAACATTTGCGATAGATTTTTTTTTAGCTTTGATTGAAGCAAAATTGAATTATTGTCGTCGTGTACAATAATGATTTCTTATATACAACTGTATATTCCTTTGTATAGAAATATTTCTTCTGAAACATATTAAAACTTTATTTTGGGCTTATTGGTCATAAGGGTTTAAATTACATACAAATTAAACATAATAGCACATTTTACCAGCAAAAAAAATCTCAAAGATACAGATCATATTGCTTTAACAAAAACAAGCTTGTCTCTTGACTACACAGTATACTTGATTCATGAGGAGAGTACCACAGACATGGTCGCCGTTGTTGTGCGGCATGCTTACATCGTACCTTTCAATGAAAATTTTTTATCCATTTAAATTCTTTTTTCTCATTTTTTTTAAATATTGATACTATAATTTTTGTTTTTTTACTTTGTAGTATGGTCATGAAGGCTGCCTTGGTGTTAATAGTTGCATATTGTACGGTACGATTATCTGTTGGTGATTTAACAAATGATATGATCAACAAGGTCACAGAAGCTGAAAATAAAATAGCACCGTTACTGGCAGATAAAAAAAATGACGATTTTGTGGGATCTTTGGGAAGAACTGCTGGAGAGCACGATCAGGATGATATAATTTTCAAGCTGATACATCATATAGGGTAAATAGAGGATTTGCGTTACAATTACATGGGACGAGTAAAAAAGGAAACTTCGATGTTGTTAGCAAAAATGTATGGAAGATCAAATAAAGACTTTGCTGACGCATTATACAAAATTCTCTCTCAGTACTATGAATGGCGTGAATGGGTAGTCGTTGTGTTTAACGACGATTCGGATGAACAGATTAAATTGGCGAGAAATACCTTCCAAATAACACTTCATGGGAGACACGTCATCGTTGGAAGCTCCACCAGAAACCGAAAAATAGACATGAATCATGTAAAAACCATGTTAGAATCGATTCCCTCAGCAATCTCCATACCTACATCTTCCTGGCCTTTTTATTATAATAAATTGTATGATATCTTTAAACTGTACAATTTGATACCAGAAAGTCTCACAGGTACTGACTCGGACTATACTGTGGGCGTGGTAACGACAGACGGGTCTGATCTTGTCGTCAGAGGCCCACAAGATAGGTACACCTTAGTTTATAAAGAAGGATTGGGAATTTGGTTCAGACCGATAAAACCCGAAGGACATTGGATGTTTGCTTTATTCACAGATAAGGAAACTAGACCTACTCCAAAAACAGATGATAGACCCGGTACAAAAGCAGATGCAATCGAGGCTCATGAAGGGGAGGAGCAGGCTCACAAAGATTGACAAAAATCATCCGGGCTTTTCCGGAATAAAGCAGAAATAAAATAAAAAACTAATAATCACTAGTCTACTTATTTCATTGACAAACTGAGAACATATAATATGGGCAAATGAAATGTTTCTTGCGAAAACTGGTTTCCCAGCAGGCATTTTTAGGTTGATTAAACCTTTCAAGAATGTCATCATTTAAAGTTTCATTGATATGAAATTTTAATAAGCAAAGAAAAGTTTCAAAGCCATTTGTGAATGTTGAAACAACGTTTATGTCTCATCGTCGAAGTCTGAATATTAAAACAGCTTGCAACCTGAAGTTTATTTAGAAAAAGAAAGATGTTTATGTTGATTTCTCAGCGTTAAAACGTTGTCGATGTCTCATCGTTGAATGACGTTTCATTTAAGTTTCAGCAAGTCTTATGCTCATACGACAATCAATTCATATATTGTTTCTCAATATAAAGTTTAATCAGTCGTTTTGGTTATTTGGAAAGTATAACAAAATTAGCCAATATGTTTGGATTAGGTCTATTATAAAGTCACAGCAAAGGTTAAATCAATGGTGCATAAAAAGTTCAATTACAAAGATATCGAAATCAAGATGGTGAAAGCTCACATAGTCATTGCTTAACAAACGTCTCAGAGCTAAGTTCGTAAAGGTTCTCATAGTTCGTCTCGGAGCTAGGATGGTAAAAGCTGTTGAAATTCAGTGTACACATCTTTTGCACAGGAAGCTGCATCATAGGGATCACGCATACGTATGGTTATAACAAAGATTAAGTCGGAGCGTCACTTCATCAACATTAATATGGTCCGCCCCTCACTAAAGTTCTGTCTCATATCTCTTTATAGTATACGGCAATGTCTACTGTTTACATTAACATTGTGTCTCTTGCATATTCTTCAGTTTATAAGATGGCTGCAGCTTTGCACAAAATCTGATTGGAAGAGTCAATGCTCGACAACAACACATCGTAAAAACTAATTGTCCGTCAAATGAAGACGCTCTCTTACTGTATCCAATAGCACTGAGTTTGTAAACAAGTTCGTTAATAAAATAGTATTGTCCGTTGCTCTACACACTGACACTTATAATTCATAACTCAATATTAAAACATATTAAATCAATGTACTGTACAAATTAATATATCAATTAAACTTATAATTACACGCTCACTGTGTTACAAAAATGTACATCACTGTACATGATCAATTGTTGTGAGACTTTTAACATTTATTTCCCTGTTGTGAGTAAGAAGTAAATATTTATACAAACTAAAATTATCATGCCTCTAGAGCGCGATGTCCGTGAGGATGATACTTCTGGGTGGTGAACATATCCAGTAATCATACATCATGATAATTATTTTACACTACACGTTATCTGATGAGTTCTAGATTATCACGTGATCGGGCCATAGAAGGTCTTTTTTTATAGCTAATAAATAGTCTCTAATAAAATACTTCCAAAATTCTAGAGAATTTAGCGTTCATTATCTTGGCGCTTTAGTAATATCGGACGCCCCGTTTTATAAAGGAAGTCTGGTCAAATTTTTAGAGCTTTATTACATGTAAAGAAAGGAAGTTGCATGTAGGTAGTGTGTGAAATTATTAATGAAAAATTTAGTATGTATTACACCTATTAAAACCGAAATAACAAGGCATAACATTCGGTAGGGTCTTCGGAATGATGAGATATTGAACACTTACAGGACAGGCGTTAATTTGAAAACCGATGCTAAAAAACCATTAATTTGAGTATTTCAGTTAGAATAAATATTATCAATTATAAGGAAATGTTTTAGCTATATAATAAAGGAGTTATTGAAGTTATATTGGTGAATATTCACAAGCTCATGTATTTGTACAGCCAACGTCTGATAATATTCATTAATATAACTTCACTAACCCTACAATATAACATGGTCGTCGGCATCCTTTTTGTCCCCCCCCCCCCCTCCCCATCCCCCTCTTCGGATGCTTTGTTCATTTTCCTGCAATAGTTATTGTTCGTTAAAAGAAAACTTGCAAGAGTAGTAAACGTCACAATAACTTGATTACGTCACAAAACTCATGATTAGTGATGTGTCAAATGCTTTCAGTAGCTCTAAAAATGAATATGAATATGAGAACGGTACTGAATTCGAAAGTCCATGCTTATTTTAAAAAGCTTGTTTAGGTATAGTAAACAATTCTTTGCATGATTGGGAGAAAAAATGAATATTAAACCATTACCCTCGGGCGAAGCCTTTTGGTAATATATTATTTGGCTGAAGGAATCTTCATATCCCCCAACTATCATGCAATAAATGTATAATACTGTAAAACAAGAAAATTTTGCACATGCGTATTTTAGCGTAAACGCAAGTGGGAATGCATTGGCGCAAATATAGCGCTTGCATTTGTCATTAAAATATGTTAAGAGCTAGGTTCACTTTGTGCGTAAGTTGGCCCTGTACAGTGGAGCCTCATTTTCTGGAAGCTTTGGTTCCCAGTCAATTTGCTCGGATATGTGAATGGTCCAGATACCTGATATACCAATTAAACAAGACAAAATAACGTTTAAAAATTCCATTCCTGTGAAAAGTCGTCTAGATTATAGATTGTCTGGATATCTGTCGTCCGGATATTTGAAGGTCCAATCACCTTTTTTCCTAGCTATTTCATATAGGAAAATAAAGTAGAGACTTCACGTTTTCATTTCCTACAATAAAATTTCTTTTTGAGAATCCAGGTATTGGAAAATATGCTTGGAGAAAATTTAATGTTCTTGAATTCTGCAGAAAACCATGCCTATTTCACTATCGTCAGCAAAGAATTTTAAATATGAGCACAGCCCACGACCCAAAAATGAAGACAAGTGTATCTTATTTGAACTTTGGAACAGGTCATTCATTGTGTTATTTCATAGTTTGGATCAGAGGTTGTGCCCTATATAAAATACTGCAAAAATACTTCGAATTTAGGCAATTTACAAAGAAATTTATAAGATTTTGGAAAATGACGCATTTTTTGACGTCATAGTGCATTGACTAGAGGGACAATTGCATCATGTTCAGAAGATTTGAAGTCAACAAGTTATAAATCCTGCAATTTTTCGCCAAAGCTGAACAGTGTTGATTTTTTTCAAGAATTATCATGTCCAAATGAAGCCTTACGTGGCTTTTGCTCTTAGATATTTATTCTTTAATTTATCCACGTCTGTATTTTGACTTTTTGGCTAGCCAAGCACGCTCCCGTATATAGAAGTAAATATTCGTTAACTTTAACACGATGTCGCAATTACATGGACGTAGAACAATGTCAAATTTATTTTAATTTTTTTTTTTAAATAAAACAAAATGTAGAGTATTCACACATTTTATTCATATTAAAGCAATGCATGCATGGAAAGAACGTTTCATGGATAAATGGTAAACATATTCGGATATAGTCTGCAAGCTCAATTGCCAGGCATGATTGCATTGTTTACCCCGAGGCGACAGATGATTAACGAGCCGAGAAGCTAAATTTTGAAGTGATAATGATAAGTACATGTTTCGAGTAACAACCAGCAATAGTTTAATTAAATTATGATTTGGCAGAACTTTCTTTATCAATCCTATAGTGTTAACTTGAGGTTAGTAAAATTGAAGGGATGTTACAGCCACAAAATACTTCCACCCCTAAACCTTGTAAATTGCAAGATATGGAAAGCAGACTATGTCATAACTGTAACAGTTCTCAAATTATTCAAAAACTGACAAAGTCTATTACTGATCTTTCTGAGGAAGTTGCGAGACTGAAAATGGAGTTGCATTCTCTTCAGAACAAAAACACTCAGTTAGTAGATGCAACTACTCAAACAAGGGAACCACCTACAAAAACCAAAGCTGTTGATACGCGTGACATAAAGGATACTTGTGTAGAAGGCGTGTCGAGACATACACAGTATACCCGAGTTGAGACAACGGAATTCTCAACTTCCAGAAACCTTGTCAGCCCAGAAAGAGCAGAAAACCTCCAACAGACCGGAAAAGAACCATACCCTGGCGACCGACGTTCCATCTGGAAAATCTGTTCTTGTAATAGGTAGCTCAATCTTACAGCGAATCCGTACCCGTGGATTACTAAAAAATGTTGCAGTCCGTACAAACAGAGGGGCTCGGCTGTCCGATATTAGACGGATTCTTCAGGGAATTGACCTAACACCATTCCAGTCAATCGTCATCCTTGCCGGTGGAAATGATGCTTCCAGCAACAGAGATATTGAGACCAGTGAATGTGATCTCACCGAAATTGTGCTTGATATCCAAAGGAGATCGCCATGCACCGAAATTTATATTTCAGAGATACCACCACGAAGAGATACAAGTGTTTCTCAAATAAATGAAATCATCAATTTGTTTGTGAGGAATACAGTGTGAATTTTATCTCACTCCGAAATATGTTCCAATCTTCAGATCTGTTCTGGAAGGATGGGATCCATCTATCCGACAAGGGAACATCAACACTACTGGAAGCCTACGATTCTTACGTTCGGATTATCAAAACGCGTCGTTTAAATGATACACAAAATATGCCTGGAAATATGAATGTGTGTTTCTACTGTGGTGAAACTGGCCATTCCTCTCAGAATTGTCGGCACGGATTAAAGATTGTCTGCTGGAACTGCCACTCCCCGGGCCACAAAGCAAAACACTGTTCATATTAGGAATTCGGCAAAGAAGAAAATGCCGAACATTCTACCCCCTTAAATTCAAACCCCTTTAATGTTTTAAACAATCTCTGTGCTGAATGTGGTGAAATATCATGCAAATGTTCTTATATCTGTATTGCACGTAATATCAAAGACCGATCATTAGGATCAGATGTAGCTAAAAGTTCTATGTCTTCTTCACAGTCAGTCAGTAACTGTAATGTAAATCCTGTCAAAAAAATATTTCATACGAAATCATGTACATCCTCCTTTACTAAATCAACAAAACAAATTCCCAATTCAACAATTTCTACAATTAATGGTCATTCACAAAAGGAAATTTCAAATAAATATATAAACAATTTCGGACTCGTCAAGAAAGGTCTTAGATTTGAATATCTAAATATATGTCACATCATGCCAAAAATTGATCAACTTAAAATTCTTTTATCAGGATATCGCTCTATGGATGTATTTGGTATCTGTGAAACATTTTTAAATGAACAAATAGACAACTGTGAGTTAGATGTTGAAGGATTTAATTTTGAGAGGAAAGATAGATTACTGAAATCAGGGGGAGGATTAATGGTCTATGTCTCCAAAAATTTACATTACAAACGTCGAAATGATTTTGAAATAGGTAATATTGAATCCATATGGCTTGAAATTAATATCCCTAATTCAAAACCACTTTTTTATTGTACCACATATAGGCCCCCATCTACCACCACCTGCTGGGTAGAAAGTTTAACACGGGAGATAAATTGTGCATCCCGCTGTGACGATGCTGAAATTATTTTAACAGGTGACTTTAATATCGACCTGATTAAAGACCCCCCAAGATACTGGACCCTGCTTTTGAAGAATACGACTTCACACAGCTAATTAATGTACCTACACGAATAACAAACACCTCATCAAATCTTATTGACCATATTTATACGAACCTACCAGAAAACATATGTGAATCTGCAGTACCGTCAATTGCAATATCTGACCACTATCCTGTTTGTTTTACGAGAAAATTAAATAATAACACCAACAAATTCAAACACACAGAAATAACATACAGAGACTTTAAACGATTTAATGAACATAATTTTCTTGCAGACTTAAAGGAGGTTAATTTCCATTCATTGGAATTATTCTCTGACCCTAATGAAGCACTTAATAAATTTTATTCACTTTTTACTGCGGTATTAGATAAACATGCAAAAGTAAAAATAAAAAGAGTTAAGCATGATACAAGACCTAAATGGTTAACTCAAGAAATTCTGCAAGCTCAACACATGCGTGATACCCTCCATAAAAATTAAGACTTTGAAAATTTCAAAATATGGCGCAATAAAGTTACATCACTAATTGAAAACGCCAAGATTAGTTTTTACAAAACAGCTAGAGAACAAAACAAAAATCCAAAACAAATGTGGGATGTACTAAACAATTTAGCCTCTAAATCTAATAATTATATTCCAGCTGCACTTGCTAAAAATAATTATATCACAGAGGACACACAAGAAATAGTAGAAATGTTTAATTCTCATTTTTCAAATATTTCTACAGAACTTCTTTCAGGCATAAGTAAGGAGGAAAATGACTTGACAGATCTTTCAGATTTTGTTCAGTCTAAATTGGGAGCAGACAAGTTTTCTATCCCACTCATAAATCATGATGAAGTACTAGCTTTACTCAATAAACTAGATATTAGTAAATCTTCAGGTGTTGATACCATCGGGCCACGTTTATTGAAACTTACTTCACAAATAATACATAAACCTGTGACTCATATTATAAATACTAGTATCAAAACTGGCATTTTTCCCGATAGATTTAAACTTGAAAAAGTTACCCCAGTCTATAAAAAAGGAAACAGATTAGATCCAAATAATTATAGGCCTATTTCTATTTTACCAACATTATCAAAAGTTATTGAAAAACATGTGGCAAAATATATACGATCTCTTTTTTTGGATTTTGATCTTACTCTCAATCAGGCTTCAGAGAACTACATTCATGCCAAACAACCCTTACAAAAATTACAGATGAATGGGTAAATGAAATGGACCAAGGTAAACTTGTTGGTACTGTTTTTCTTGATTTCAGTAAGCTTTTGACCTTGTCAATCATGATATTCTACTTAAAAAACTACAATGTTATAACTTTGACGCAATAACTTTACAATGGTTCAGATCATATTTAAGGACAGATGATACAAACAAATTTTTTCTTTGAAAAAGATTAAATATCATGTCACAAGTCTAGAAAAGTGGATATTTCTTTGAATATTTTCTCTAAAGAATTGGAAAATGAAGTAGACTAGGAAAATATTAGTAATATTTCAATAAAAAACAAATATAGACAAATCACATTCAGTAAAGGTTTACAGGTGAAAACAAATTTCATAATATGTTATCTTGGTGCTAAAAGTGTAATATAAACTGAAGAAAAATATACCAAGCCAGGTGAATTTGAAGAGGAGGAACAAAATGACAAAAAATTAGCAATATCACATAGGCTGATTTTTACAATTTAGCTTTTCCTAATAAAATTCACCTGGCTTGGTATATTTTTCTTCAGTTTATATTACACTTTTAGCACCAAGATAACATATTATGAAATTTGTTTTCACCTGTAAACCTTTACTGAATGTGATTTGTCTATATTTGTTTTTTCATTGAAATATTAGTAATATTTTCCAAGTGTTTTTCATATTCCATTTCTTAGGAAAACAAAATCTAAGAACCATCCACTTTTCTAAACTTGTGACATGATATTTAATCTTTTTCAAAGAAAAAATTTGTTTGTATCATCTGTCCTTAAGTGAAAGACTTCAAAGTGTACATCTGTCCAACAAACATTCATCTTATCAGCAAGTCACAGCGAGATTCCACAGGGATCTATTCTAGGTCCTCTTCTGTTTTTATTTTACATTAATGATCTTCCCTTATGTATTACAAAATCCAAATTAGACTTATTTGCAGATGATGCCACTTTACATGCATCAAGTAAAGATTCTCAAACTATTGTAGATACATTATCAACGGATATAGCTTTTATAGAGAAATGGTGATTAAAAATCAAATGGTTCTAAATGCTACAAAAACTAAATGCATGTTAGTTGGTACGCATCAAAAGAGATCAAATTAATCTGTTTGTATCTAACAGAAAACTTGATTTTGTATCAAATGAAAAAAATCTTGGAGTTTATTTAGATAATTCTTTACAATACAATGTACACATTGACCATGTTTGTAAAACACTGTCACGTAAAATTTCTGCCCTCCGTAGAATTAAAAAGTTTCTTCCCATTCAAACACGCAAGCTGTTTTACAATGCATATATTATGCCTTCAATTGATTATTGTTTAACTGTTTGGGGTAATACATCGCACTCAAATCTTGACAGAGTATATAAGCTTCAAAAACATGCTGCAAGATGTATTTTAGATGCTCCTCCTGATGCGCCCTCACAACCTCTCTTTGAGAAACTAGATTGGCTCACAATGTATGAGCAACTTATTGTAAATAACTATGTTTTGTTATATAAATCATTGTTCAACTCTCACCCTACTTATCTAAATAGTATGTTTGACTTCCAGTGTAATAATCGATACAATCTTCGATCTGAATCTAATTTAGACTTCTGTGTACCATCTCATAAATGTAAACTCTTTGAGAACTCCTTTCAATACTCTGGTGCTATCTTATGGAATAATTTACCTGTACATATAAGAATGTCTCAAACACTCAATGCTTTCAAGCATCAAGTCATAAAATTTGTAAAACAATGTAGAAAAAGCTTATGATTATTTATTGATTTTGTATATTTATATATATGTATGCATGTATGTATGTTGATATTTTGTCTATAGAAGGCCCCGGGGAAGAATAGTGCGTGCACTAATCGGGTTACCTTCTTTAAATAAAGAATTATTATTATTATTATTATTATTATTAACTATATAAAAATCAAACTACCCTTCAACAATAATCATGTTTTCCAGTTTACATGTACTTATGTAAAAGCATTGAACACACACAAAAATAATATTCAGAAATTCGTTAGCGCACAATAAATTTTAGCTTGCAGGGGCACTTGCGTGAAAGGCGCTGCAATAACTATTACACCATATATTCTCGTTTTACAGTAGTCAAATGGTGCGCCTTTTGAATGATTTGAATGATTTCAATCCCATCTCTAGAAGGGTGGGTTGCATAAATTGATGAATGTAATATCAAGCAATTTTATCGATCATGCATTTCTATTTACTTTGATGCAGCCATACTGTCACATATCCAGTTTATAAGGAAAGTGGGGATGACCTCCAGGGGTTCATAACCTTTATACTATTAAGCGTAAATAACATAGAAAAACACGAAACATAACTAGAAATATGTTCATAGGACCATGTCTATCGGGTATATTAGTAATGCACCATAAAAACTGTATTAGTGTGTGGAATTTGATCAGAATATCTTGAATAGTGATGTGGTTGAATTGACTACATCAGTATGCATCATGCTATGAGATTTGACAATAATTTCAGAAAAGTGAGGTCAAGGTTAAAGAAAATAACAAAGTAAAAAGTGTTGATGCTGTTGAGTTCTTATCAGTATGTATCAGCATATGATTCATTGATTGATTGTATGTTCAGTATTGGGCCAAAAATATACTTTTTCCCGTTCGCTTACCGAAATTTGCTTGCGTCATGGTTTGAGGTATACCTATACGCCGCTAATACGCATGTTTATTAAGTAGTAGACCCAACTGAGACCTGGTTGGATGTGTATTCACAGTTAGCATGCTGTCTGAATAAAATCAAGTCATGAGTGTGTAGAAACATGCTGAAATTAAACGAGGATAAATTTGAGCTTATTGTATTTCACTTTTACATTGATCGTATAATTTTATTTTAAATATAACTGTAATTTATTGATTAAATTGTGAATTGCAGATACCTAGCATTTAAAAGTTAGTTTCGACGTAACAATCATCTTCACCCCACCCCCTTTAATCGGACACTATTGACTTGTCTTAAACAAGCCTTGTACTCTTTTGGCACAGTCACAATTTTGGATAGGGATTTATTTTCCAAATATCGATAGTTGATTTAGAAAATATTCATTTTATGTGTGAAAACTCAACGAAAACAGAGATGAAAAAAAACCCAAAATTTATTCATGCAAAATTCTATTAGGACAAAATGCTTATACACCATGTAAGCAATAATCTACTGAAAAAGCAGTAATGATCAAGTTCCACCAAAACAGTATCTGAAAATTGGAACCACATTGTATGCGCAGTTAGCATTGGTTAGTAAATTTATGCTATCCTCGGTAGATCAAGTACATGTATACGGAGTGTACATGTAGCTGCACGGACAAATCTTGGTCTCCTTAGTAACTGTTGTATTCGTGTGTATTGTGCGCGATCAAACGGAGAGGGATTTCCTGTCACTGTTATGGGAATAATTCCACACATCTGTGAAAGACAAAGGGTGTGAATTAAGTCTATTTCATTTTTGCAACATTTGACAGCTTTAAAATATAAAATCATGAACCAGGAGCATTAGAATTTTCGAACCCACCCCATGCAATGAGTTCCCCATTGTCGTTTGCATAAACTTCATATCTATATAGTTTTACATCAGGTTGTATGTTTTAATAATAATTACATTCATATTCACATCGAAATTGACTGATCTTGATAACTTTGAATGAATTCCCCTGTATTTGCTCGGTTTTCTATCAAAACAAAGTGTTGGGATGTTAACCCCCAGGTCTGCCCTACATGTTGTTATTTGATTGTATATTGTGCCAATGTATTTATTTAATATACACAACCGATTAAACTTTAATTTTTTCACAAAAATAATAAACCACCCTGATTCATGATGTACTATTTATAATGCGGAAAGAACAAGCTCTCCCTTACTTTATTTGCACATTGAGAGCTAAATACACTATAAACTGCATAGAAATATTTCTACGATACCAGTGTTTTCAGCTATCACGCGTTTTTCATGAAGATTGTTAATTCTTACAAGTAGTTACCTTAATGAATGCTTTCAAGCGGAAATGCGTTGTAGTTTAAAACGAATTTTGTTGATTTAAAAAAAAAACAAACACGATAGGAGAGAGAGAGAGAGAGGTAGGTAATTGCACTTTGCCTATAAAATGTTTCAGAATATTCAACTCTCCCATCCATCGAATATTTATCGAAACATGTACGCGTTTCATTGTAAAAATGATACTCAGTATAACTAATGAATTATGGAAACAATTTTTATGCTTATGTTGAGGATATGATATATATATATATTTTAAAAACATGTGTAATTTTAGAGAAAGACGTTTTTTTTTCAAAAGATGTATCTTTAAATTATTTTTTAAATATTTCCTATTTTCAATTTGTCTGGGCTCTTCTTGGATCTGATATGGAATGAAATCATTTAAAAAATTACGCCATTTAACGACTGTAAACCCAGAATATATATAGCGCTTCTAATATTAAAGCCTTTGGCCCAAGAGCCACTGGACACTAAAATTTATTGTGCGCTAACGGATTTCTGAATATTATTTTTGCGTGTCTTCAAAGCTTTCACATAAGTACATGTAAATTGAAACGCGTGATTACGTATTGTCGAAGGGTCGTTGGGTTTTCATATACACACTAGTTAGCACTGTATGATTGATCGACAAAGTTCTGTCAAATTAGGGAATAACTATCTTCTAATTTGGTATTTGCGACCATTAATGCTGATTTAACGGTCGCAAACTGAGTTTTACCGGCGACGCGTAAGCGGAGCCGGTAAAACGGATGTTTGCGACCGTTAAATCAGCATTAACGGTCGCAAATACCAAATTAGAAGATAGTTATTCCCATTCTAATGCAATCCATGCATTTAGTTTGTTGTTTCGTCTTATTTTGTTGAATTTTGGTACATGAAATACGTCACGGAGCATTGTATATTTGCGTCGCTCTATTATGACGTCACAATGAAAAAAATTTCAAGCTCGTTAATGCTCGTTTTAATGCTTCAAACATCAGTGCATTAGCCAATCAAAGAGTGTTTTACAAAACAATTGCATTAGAATTATAATTTAATGAAACTGTTGTTGGCTGTAACTCGAAGCATGTACTTACGAAACATCAATGGCATGCTAATTTTAGGTGTACAAGTATGAACCTCTTACTTGCAACAGGGAAATAAATGTAAAAAGTCTCACAACATTTACTCATGCCAAATGTTGTAAACTTTCCGAAGAACTCAAATGACTGTTTATTTTTTTTTTTTAGTTACAATGTATCAATATGATTATCGTATGAACATAAGCCTTGCTTGAACTTAAATGCAACGTCATTAACGTTTAACGTTTAGAGATCGACAACGTTTCAACGCTGATTTATCAACATTAACAATATTTAATATTCTAGATAAACTTCATGTTGCAAGCTAACAATGTTTCAACATTTGGACTTCGACGCTGACACAGCAACGATGTTTCAACATTCAAAAATAATTTCTTTACTTTTCTTTTGTAATAAAATTTCATGTCAATAAAACTTTATATGGTGCCTTTGTTTTAAGGTTGAATCAACTTAAAAGGCCTGCTGGAGAACCGGTTTTCGCACGAAACATTTTAAAGCCAATAATATCTGTTCTCAGATGGTCAATGAAGTAACTAGACTAGTGATTTTATTTTTTTTATTTTAGTTTTGATTTATTTCCAGAGGACCCTGATGTTTTTTTTTTTGTTAATCATTATGGGTCTGCTCCTCCCCTTCATGCGCCTCGATTGCATCTTGATTTTGATTGGGTGTATCATCTCTTTTTGAAGTTGGTCTAACTTCTTTATCCGTGAATAAAGCAAACATCTAATGACTACCATATTCCGATGTGAACCAAATTCCCCGTCCTGTTTTATAAACTAGTGCGTACCTATCCTGTGGGCCTCTGACGACAAGATCAGACCCGTCTGCCTTTACCACACCTACAGAGTAGTCTGAGTCAGGAGGTAAGAAATATTTTGGTATCATATTGTACAGTTCAGTGATATCAAACCATTTGCTTATCTCATAACCCGTCTTGGATGGATAAAAAGGTATGGGGCTTCTTGAGGGAATCATTTCTAACTCGCTTTTGACAAAACTCATGTCTGTTTTTCGGGTTTTGGTGGAGCTTCCTACAATTACGTGTCTCCCATGGAGTGTTATTTGGAAGGCATTACTCGCCAATTTAATTCTTTTATCCGAATCGTCGTTAAACACAACGACTACCCATTCACGCCATTCATATTTCTGAGAGAGAAATTTGTATAATGCGTCAGCAAAGTCTTTATTTGATCTTCCATCCATTTTTGCTAACAGCATCGAAGTTTCATTTTTTACTTGTCCCATGTAATTGTAACGCAAATCTTCATCTATTTCCCCGATATGATGTATCAGCTTGGAAATTATTTCTTCCCGATCGTGCTCTCCAGCAGTTCTTCTCAAAGATGCCACAAAATCTTCCCTATTTGTATCTGCCGGTACCTGTGCTATTTTATTTCCAGCTTCTTTGCCCTTGTTGATCATATCCTTTGTTGGATCACCAACAGATAATCGTACAGTACAGGATGCAACAACTAAAAACACCAAGGCAGTCTTCATGATCAAGCTACAAAGTAAAAAAATATAGTACAATTATTTAAAAAAAAAATGAATAATAAATTAAATGGATAAACAATGAACAAAGAATGTTTTTGTCGATTGATATCCTATCTACCAGCTGTGCAGATATTGCATCATCGACAGCAACGCATTTTAAAAAAATAAAAAATTAAAAGATTTTAAGAATAATTAAGAAGCAAAAATTGAGTTATGTTTATTATGGTCTAAAACACAAATGCACAGCCTAATATAGGTTCTTAATCAAATATTTTGAAGACATTGGATGACAGATTTTCCCGCTTCAGACAATTTTGTAGATTACTGATTGGCTAAAAGCTAATCACATGACGCCTTGATATTTTCCGAATAACGTCGCCGTAAAGGAATAATATGAAATTCGGGCACACGATTCCGTTCGAATAGTCGATATTATAAATAACAATGGCGGCTAAGAAAGGGTTTGCGTAACTGTAGGCAAATTTCTTGTCATTTGTAATAATATTTTATATCAATTTTTTTTTATTAAAACTTATATTTATAGTATGCTTTATATTGATTATTAATTGTTTAACGCCGAGTCGGCAATTTTTCAGCCATATTTCGGCGGAATATTATATTATTTTGGTATATTTTAAAAGGTCTTCAGCGGGATAAATTTGTAACACAGTCAGTTAGGGGCCTAATGCGATTTGATACCTAGTACTATGTTCAGCTTGAAATTCAAAGTTCTGTGACTTGTAGAAAGAGTTATTAGCATATTCGAAGAGCATTCCTTTAAATTAAATGGAACTAGAGAGCTTGCCGGGGAAATCAAAGTGAATGACGGTTTCATTTTGCTATTTAAAATCATAATTAAATGATAAGAAATGAAGGTAATATATTTTCGTTTGACCGACGTATATCAAACAAAAGAATTGAACTGAAAAAGATTTCATCAGTGCGCGCAACGTTTCTTAAAATCATTTTTTAAAACCTTAATTACATTTTTGAAAAAAAAAGTGTTCATGAATACTGATTTAGTAGTAAAGATTAAATATTGTTGCAATATAATTGCATTTAAGGATTCCATTGCTCTAATATGACTATTTTTTCAGAAATATTTTCCTTCACACTACGAAAAAAAAAAAACTCGAAGAAAGTAGAGTATAGAATGCATGAACAATAACTTTTGAATTCTTTAAACTTGAATAATGATTTCTTAGACGTTATGGAACAGTGACAGAACTTTAATTTTGAGGGAGATCCTTCCTTTCATTCATCCATTCTTAGAACTGTAATTTCAGAGATATTTGTATGGTGACACATATTTTTTTTCTTTGTAGACACAATTTAAATGTTTCTGACAAGAACTTTTGGCAAGTTTCCTTTTTATTCAGATCTATTTCTAAAAAGATGATTACTTTCATAAAGGCAAGAAATCCATAATCAATAAATTTTTTTTCACAAAAATCACTAGATTTACATTTTTATATTCTGTAAATCATTTTCATATATCCAATACTTCATCATAATGCTATGATGTCGGAGTCCTATCCTTTTGTTTATTATCGAGGCCGAGTCAAATGTCTGCCCTATGGATTTTAATAATTTTTTGATAATTATTTTTTACTGTCATATCGTTTGTTGCAAAATTTAAAAAATCGAATGTTTACCATCCCGATTTCTCAGGAGGCCATCCCATAAGTTGTGAAATTTTACTATTCGATTCTATGGTAATTTGTTGGAAAGCCAATACCCTAAAATTGCAATATTTCGGAATGAATACATTTCAGTGCAGATGAATCATTGGCGCATATGATTTTTTTTCAGTAAAATTTAGCAATATGTTTAAATTGCGAGTATATTTCTTTGGATATTCTGTCATAAGATTTTAGTAAAATATCCATGGACGTCTTTAGCATACAAGCGAGTCATGCTTCATTCTTAAGCGCAATGCATTGGTTACAAAACCCGATAATGATGACGTCGTTTTGGCTATTTTAGTGTTTTTCCCTAATTTTTGTCGTAAAATCACATTTTCAGATCAGCAGGGGTTACAGATAATGTTAATTTTGTATTAAGATAAAAATATTTGGCAAAAGTGTACTGTCGATCAAATGACTGCATGGAATTAAAAAGCTGTGCAAAGTCATGAACATTAGATTTAAACTCGTCCTCGTTAAGTTCAATTCGTCCATTATCCATCTCATCCTTCAACAGGAGAAATTATTATTTGAGAATTTGAAAAAATATTCAATGTGTTTATATGAATATGTATTTATCGAAAATGATGTCGATAGAATTATAATTACTGTTTGACATTTATTATATGAAACGTTAAATGGTCATCCAAGCACTTCTCGAGTTGTAATTAAATTTACAGCTATTTTACAAC
Source organism: Saccostrea cuccullata (assembly GCF_032062105.1). Lineage (NCBI taxonomy): Eukaryota > Metazoa > Mollusca > Bivalvia > Ostreida > Ostreidae > Saccostrea > Saccostrea cuccullata. The sequence goes on from NW_026921217.1 coordinate 60,234, forward strand.
AACATTTATTTTTAATATAAAATCAATGTATCCAACAGCGCGAAAAAAATCGTGTTCTTTTTTTTTTATCTCTTATTAACCTCGTAGTTCTTTAGAACAATATTTTTCATAATTATTTTTTATTAAATACGTTTTGAATTAAGTCTCTATAAGAAGTTACTGTTTGTCTTACCTTTTTCATCCGCTACAGTATTAAATGTTACAGTTGCTTGTAAAAATGTGCAAAGATACCTTACTTACATATGAGAAAAGGAGCAGTACATCAGTCAATTCTTATATCATGGCACTAATTATTTTATTCATTAGTTATTTAGAAGTAATATTAAAATTGCAAATGAAGTTTTTGCAAAGAAATGAAAAGATTTATCAAAAAAAAAAAAACACCCAATGCAACTTATATCACTTGATGTGGAAACTTTAACTGTGACAAAGATGGAATTAACGATGATAGGAGATTAAAAGTCTTAAAATAAATTCATAAAATTATGTACACATTAATTAATGCGCAGGGTTTAAAGCACATAACGTCCTAAAGAATAGCATAGATTTATTTATCAGTTCAACTCTGTTTGTGAAAATAGGGGAACTTTGTTTTCGTAGACGTCCTAGTACATATAATAACGGCATCAGGACGACATATTATAGAATATTGGAATTTTTTTATAACAATGAGCAAGAAAGGGGATATTGGAAACTTCATTCTTCACTTTTACAGTGTAATGAATATTAATCCCAAGCTCATAAATTTGTAAAGGATGGTTGCCAAGTAGTCCCGAAAATCAATTGAAATGAATCGATTTCAGTTTTAACCGCTTATTAGTTACGATAATAAAACATATATATATATATATCAATAAACAGTGCTTACAGGTTTAATGCTGACCACTTTCTCGAATAACAAAACCAACTCTCCCCATTGATAACCTAAAAACTGCCCATATGAAAAATGAAAACAGTCGTATATAGAATTAAACACCGCCGGGATTCCCCGAGCCGGGACGACAGTGACGTCATACTTGACATAAATGACGTAAAACGCACAATAAATATCAGACCCACATATTATTACCAAAACGAAAATTGGTATATTTAATATACAAAGACATAATGTTAAATGTTAACTAGATGAAACAATTATATCAGCAGTCTTGTTTAAAGTCATCATTTCGTAAGTTCTATGATAGATACAATAACACTCTCAGCAATTACAATTTATCACTGAGTCAAATGCTGACTGACGTTTTTCATACTAATTGTAAGTCCATTATTTATACACTGAATTAAAAAAAGGATTTTCCGTTATTTTCAATCATGAGATGAACCAATGACGGTTGTGACCGATCAGCAGGGAATGCTCATTCCTCCATGGCACCTGATCCCACCTCTTATGTTTTAGAGGTCCGTGTTTGCTCTGCTCCTATTTTGTATTGTTTATTGACTTTGATATTATAAACTGTTGGAACATAATGTATCATGAAATTGAATCTTTATCCCTATCAGTCATGCATTTCCTAAGGACATGGCCAACGTAAATTTTCTATAGAGTTGATGAGTTCCAATTCTTAAAGGACCTGTGTGCTGTATTTTAATGCCTATATATGGCATTGTACACCCTTTTAAAAATATTTTGCATAAGTATTTTTCTTTTAATTATCCAAGAATTTTCATCAATTGATATCTTTCAAAAAACCCTTAAAATGCATTCTGATTTTTTGTCTATCAACATCTGATGACAATATAATTTTAAATTAAGAATATCTTGGAGAACATTTGTAGGTGAAGAAGGTTGCTTATGTCCTTAAGTAAAAAATAAAAAAAAATATCCTTCTTTAAAGCATTTTCCACACAAGCTGTCATTTTTGTTTTCTTAGCAGAGATCATTTCTAGACAGTTTTCTGATCAGTGATTTCTGTGTTAATAAGCTCTTACATAGAACTTTTCGAAAATAGAATTAAATCTCTCAACATTTCTTGTGAAAAACTGTAAATCGCATCATTATTAAATGAACCTCGTAAGTTTAAACTTAATAATTAGGAATTGTGGAAACATTGAAAAATTAAGTTGATGATTGAATGTTTGTTTTGTTATATGGAACTCCACTGAGTTTTTTTGTTTATTGTTTGGTTGTAATGAATCAAACGTAAACAATGATAATGTGGAAAATAATTTATTAGTTTCAAGGTTTTTTTCATTCTGCAATATACATAAATCGTTCTGTTTCGTGATACTTTAGAAAGAATATTATCTAAGAAATTGCGGTAATTGAATTTTAAATATAGTAATCTTGACAAGCGTTTGTCCGTTGAACTAAATATAACGCGGTCGTTGACGTTAGTGACTCTCTAGACAGCTGGAGCTGGGCTTGATTTCTTGGAACTATGTAAATTAGCATTTTTTGTTACACTTAAGAAGAATTTTAATTATAAAATGTCTTCTCATGAATATTCCTAAATCGTTCTGTTTCGTGATACTTTAGAAAGAATATTCTCTAAGAAATTGCAGTAATTGAATTTTAAATATAGTAATCTTGACAAGCGTTTGTCCGTTGAACTAAATATAACGCGGTCGTAGACGTTAGTGACTCTCTAGACAGCTGGAGCTGGGCTTGATTTCTTGGAACTATGTAAATTAGCATTTTTTGTTACACTTAAGAAGAATTTTAATTATAAAATGTCTTCTCATGAATATTCCTAAATCGTTCTGTTTCGTGATACTTTAGAAAGAATATTCTCTAAGAAATTGCAGTAATTGAATTTTAAATATAGTAATCTTGACAAGCGTTTGTCCGTTGAACTAAATATAACGCGGTCGTAGACGTTAGTGACTCTCTAGACAGCTGGAGCTGGGCTTGATTTCTTGGAACTATGTAAATTAGCATTTTTTGTTACACTTAAGAAGAATTTTAATTATAAAATGTCTTCTCATTAATATTCCAGGTTTTTTATGAATTTATATTGAACGTTTGATAGGAATAATTAATATAATACTGTGGTTTTTCATACACATTTTATTAATCAAATGTATAGTTCAAAATTCAGCCATTAAAATGATATTTTACATCAGAAATAGAGTACTGTAGACCGACTGTTTGTCTGTCTGTCTGTTCGGAGACTTTTCAAACTTGAGAAATCTAATTAAAACCGAAGCGTTAAAAAGACTTTAATGAAATTGTTTTTTGACAAGACCCATCCTGGATCGGATACAGAGCGGGGAAATGTAGACATAAAAGACGACCCTAAATACTTGGAGAAACTTCTTCAGATGTGTTGCAGAGAAAAAAAATTGCTGTTAAGGATGTGTTGAAGTTTTTTTTTTTATTTTTTGTTCCATTCTCAAATAAAAAAAATGACGCGTTTTGGTCATGCTTTAATATTTTTTTTATACAGTTTGTTTGATTCCTTCCTCTATACCTCCACTGGTGTATTTCTTTTGTGCATTTATAGATGTCTCAAGATTTGTGTTAAGCAGAAATTTTCAAAGATTAATTTTTAGATATTTTCCTTTCCGTAAGAAGGCCGTCTAGGATTTTATAATGTGAAAACTACAACAGTGAAACTTTTCATTTAAATACCATAAATAACTAATATTAACTTCAGTGTACCTGCAAAATGTGGGGAAAATCTAGTGTCCAGGTAATTTTAAGGGACCGTCTCAAAGTATATGTACATTTACTATAGGAAAGTGCCAATTTTTAGCACTTAAAAGCAAATTATACCATATATAACTAATATAAACTTCAGTGTACCTGCAAAGTTTGGGGAAAATCTACTGTCCAGGTAATTATAAGGGACTGTCTCAAAGTATAGGTACATTTACTACAGGAAAGTGCCAATTTTTAGCACTTAAAAGCAAATTATACAAATACTGCAATAGACTTTTCTCTCAAACTGAAATATATGATGAGTAATACTGTGTTGTACATTATGTGTAAGAAACACAAAATTCTACCGTCTTGTTACCAGGGACATCTCGAACTGCCAAGAAATTTACAGTTCTTATAGAGTTCTACAAAATATGATGGCGGCAAAGCATTTATATGAAAAAATTATAGGAATAATGGATAGATTCTCAAATATCTATAATTTAAATTTCAATAGCGTATATTTATTACATTTTTTTCGATATCATTTTATTACCCCTTTCTTTATGAGGTTCACTTTATCACAGCGTCAAAAACACACCGAACGACGTCAACCTATCAGTTGCAAAATCGGTTAAAAATCAGTTATACAAAATTGTAATTACATATTCAAACCTTAAATTTCTAAATCTTTTGTCATGTCATTAATTAAGTGAAAAAAGATGCTTTAAAACAGTAAATACGCTTCATTTTTCTATGATGCCCGAAATATTGTGCAATAAACACCACAGTCGGCCCCCTTAATTAGATATTTAGACATTTTCTAGTCACATTTATATCAAACAATCTATATATTTTCAGAAAGGTAAAATCTTCATGTATATAATAACATAGAGTAAAATGACGTTGAGATTGACATAGCAACGAATAAGATCTATAATTGCCAAAATATGGGTGTTTTTTTTTTACTTCCCAGAAATACTAATTTAAAAACAACCATTACATAACAGATATTTTAGTGATACTATTTAAACGAATTATCATGCTTCCTGTCAGTTTGTCTCTATATAACCCATACCCTACTCGCATAGTGCTCTAAGGAATTACATAGCGTAAGCATACTATGCCGAAATAGTGCACGGCCTTATTTTCTTATTAAAATTCTTCAATGCACACACCGGGAATCGATCTCACGACTATGAGGTTGCTAGTCCGATGCCTTATCGATTACGCCACAGAGACGATCACTGTTTGAGAGATTTTTATTAAATATATAAACTTAATTTATACAATTGACACAAGAAGGAGAAAATAGACAAATATTATTTGAAAACAGTTATATTTATTCTAAGGAATCTTAAGTAAATGTGTACAACAAAGTTTAAAACTAATTACATACAGATCGTTAGATGAACTGATATCATGGGGTCATTAAAACGCTTTTTTATATAGCGCTTGATTGAAGGATGTAAAAGAAAATTATCAATGAGAATCTACGTCTGTAAACAAATCAGTCTTATTAACAAAACAGAAAATAAAGATGAGTACCTTTGGGACAGAAAACCCTGACTTATTTAGATAATACTAGTAACCAAAATAACTAAGCATGCAACTAATTTTAGCATGAAAATTTTGCAAGTTTTTGCAAGTGCGCTGTGGTACCACCATTATTTTCAGAAAAAAATCAAATGGATTGCCGCATAAATAATAACAACAGTCAGCATAATAATAACAATAGTGTTGCATTATGCATGTACTATGCCTAAATAGTAGGCAGGGTTTGACACATAGTGCACTCGCCTCCGGCTCGTGCACCATGTGTCAAACCCTGCCTACTTTTTAGGCATAGTACATGCATAATGCAACACTATTATATAAATACCAGTTAGTTTTTTTTAAGTTATGCTAGTTTTTACAATTATATAATGTACGTCATCCGTGAGGCCTTGAGACATTACAGCTGTCTGATTGTTGTTAACAATTTTCAAATCACTTTCCCTCTGTCAGTGTTTGATTGATTTCAATAAAATTTTGTACACATGTATAAAACATTACATACACAATATTTTATCTTAGTAATTTTATTTCAATGAAAAGTGTTGCCATGGTAATAAAAATTGAAATTTAGAGAAGGGGACCTCTAAAAATTGCTGAGATTTCCACAAAACATGCATAAACTATATTCAATACTATGCTGTAATCACAAAACGTTAACATAAAAAAAAAAGATTTGCTGATGAAAGATGAGGAATAATACTACGAAAGACTATCTCATATTTGTTAGTTACATGTTAATTGATGTCACCAGCTTCATACGAGAAAATGTCTCGCTTTATAAATATCCAGTTTTTTTTCCTCCCTAAAATATACCATATGTTTTAGCCTGATTGGTTTCATTTTGTTTGCGTATTATTCGAATTTATTTTCAGTCATGTAGAGTCAGATTTTGACCTTTATTCGGCACTCAGGAAAATGATTAGTAAGGTATCTGTATCATTCAAACGCCTGCCCCGACAAGGAACCACGTTTTTTATGGTAATAATATCATCTGAAGAACCCGCAAATTTCACTTCAAGCGCCAAGAGCATTTCGACAGAACAGTCGCTATTCATTTTTATAGACTTCGTTGCGGCCGAGATTCGACATCACGTTCTCTGGATTACAGAGCGAGCGCATTACCGACTAAGCTTCTGTGAACTGTGCCATGTGTTTTAAATATACATGTAATTCCCAGTCGTTTTTTTTACATCAAATTACCCCAATTTACTAAAGTTTTATCATAAAATAAAAATTGTTTCCTGCAGATTCCATCAATCTGAAACTGAGAATTCGCAACACACTGTTGTTTACTCAAACATTCAAATTTAGTTAATCAATAAGTTTTAAAAGACGGTCATAGGGCTTCGCACACTAACATTCGATTTCATCCTACACTTAATACGCTCTTTGTTCAAAAAGATATAGAGATAACGAACAGTATTCAATATCACAGTCCATAAAACAGAGCAAAATAGGAGCAGAGCAAACGCAGACATCCGAAAAATCAGAGGTGGGATCAGGTGCCATAGAGGAGTGAGCATCCCCCACTGACTGATCACACCCGCATTGTTCTCCTTGTCATGATCGGGAAATAACGGAAAAATCCCTTGTCAAATCAGTGTATAAATAATGGACAAAGAATTGGTATGAAAACGTCAGACAACATTTGCCTCAATGATAAATTGTATTTGCTGACGAGGTCATTGTAACGACTATAGAACTTACAAAATGATAACTTTAAACGAGACTGCTGATATTCTTGGTTCATCAACTTGCTTGTCAATAATTTATCTCGTTTTGTCATAAATCAACTTCTCATGGAGTTGTTCTTCCCCAAAGTTGTCTCTTGCAGCTTGATGACACACTGAAAGAGCCTCCTCTAAATTTTTCACATATTCTGCTTGTTCTTGCCCAGGTATCTTCCTTCTTATTATTATATCTAAAGGCTGAGAGACTTCCCTCCCAAGCATCATTCTGTTTGATGTGAATCCCATTTGTAGATTGACAGTGACACGGATTGTTCCAACTGTTCTTTGGAGGTGTAAGTCTCAATATTTCGGCTGTGATATGTTTACCATGTAACATCGGGTGGCATGGAGAACAAGACGACTATTTTTTTTTTTCGATCTGTTCATTCAAGCAGGACCTGTACGGTTCTCGTCTTCGTTATCTGGAATAGTTTACACACTTCCTGAAATAAGCGGCCCTCGAAATTTCTACCTTGTTGTGAGTGAACCTGGAGAGGGCACCCTAATCGAGATACAAAACCTTCCACTAATGATGCGGCCATTTTCTCCGCTTCTTGATCAGGCAGTGCATAACAATCTAACCACTTCTTGAATTGATCATTTATCAATAAAATATACTTTTTTCCTTTGCTGGACCCCAAAAATGGAACCATCATGTCAATATACACTCTTTCTAAGTGTGCTCCAGCATAGTATTGGCAAAGACGTGCTTTGGTATGTATATTGGTTTTCTTGTTTATGTTATATAATCGGCTCATGCAGATATGAGACTAAGAGTCTGAACTCATTCCAAACCAGATATACTTTGATTTCACGTGCTGCACACTTCTGCTGTCCCATATATCCAATGTCATGAGATCCTTCCATAACACATTTGTGTAGTGACTTTGGGGTCATAATCAAAAGTCAAGACATAGAGTCATTTAACTACTCATAGAAAAGGAGTCCGTTCAAAATTCGTAATTGCAATGAGCAGCACCAAAAGTATTTCACAGCTCTACTGGTAAGGGACAGATTCAGTTCACTCGGAGCATAGTTTTTTCTGTGTCTTTCATGTAATGAGGATTCTTGTGTTTAAGGATACCAAGTCTAATTCAAATGCGCATGACTGCGCAGCTTTTTAATTTCATGCAGTCATTTGTGCAGCATTACACATATGTCAAATATTTTGATTTTAATACAAAATAAACATTATATGCACCCCTACTTGTCTGAAAATGTGATTTTACTAATAAGGAAAAAAGCTGAAATGACTGTACCGACGTAACCATATTTTGATTTTGTAAGCAACGCATGATACTGAAGAATGACGCATGACTCGCATGTACGTTCAAGACGTCCATGGATATTATTCTAAAAACTGAAGACAGAACATCGAAAGAAGCACACTAGCAATTCAAACATTGCTTACTTTTTTACCAAAAAAATCGTATGTGCAGATAATTCATCTGCACTGATATGTAGTTATACTGTAATATGGCAATTTTAGAGGTATTGGTCCTGAAAAAAAAACTTTCTGATTAATTCATTGAATCAAATGTTTACTTACAATTTTCATACCAATTGTTAGTCCATTACTTATACACTGAATTGACAACGGATTTTTCCGTTATTTCTCGATCATGAAAATGAGCATACGGCGGGTCTGACCGGTCAGCAGGGGATGCTCACTCCTCCATGGCAACTGACACCAACCCTGATGTTTCGGAGGTCCGTGTTTCCTCTGCTCCTATTTTGTATTGTTTTATGGACTTTGATATTGAATACTGTTTATTATCTCCATTTCCTTCTTTTTCATCTTACATGTATCAACTAGGTCAATTTGGTTGCGTTCTCGCTCGGATAGCTAGAGGAGCAAAATAATCTGCTTTTCGAGAAGAGATTCAAGAGAGTTTTGAACATTCCGATGAATATAGATTTTAAGCAATGTCGAAATTTTTTGAACTCGTGCCTTTACTTTCCTCGAATGCCTGTTTTGTCACAAAACTAATTTCACATGACATTAGAACCAGTTTACCATCAACCAAAACATGTTTTTCTAAGCCCTCGTTAATGGCTTGAGTCAATTGGCAATAGACAAAGAATTATTCTTTCCTAGCTACAAATCATCCTTGCTGAAGTTTTTGTCCAAGGGTTGATTTTCTTTTGTTAATTGTTCTTGTTACTGAGATGATATCTGCGATGTAAAAATAAAAAGAATATGATAACTTTTAAATGGAGTATACACACCACGAATAAAAAAACCTACCCGTATTACTTAGCTTGCGTTGACCCTGAAAAAGTTCTATCAGAAATTTAAATTTGTAGTTTATATCTTTTTTTAAATAAAATTAACTTCCGGTCAGAAGGGACAAATAACATATTCGTTGCTTTGCTCTTAGTTAATTAAAATTAGCATGTCTATGTATATCAAATATACCTATTATTGTTTTATAAATACTATGTTGATTTGATACTTATTGCTATATTTATTTTGCGCTTTACATCATATATACAAAGTATGACGACACAGACGTCCTGGTTCAGGGTATCCCGTCGAATTCATTATTGTTTTCAGTTGACACTTATTGGCAGATTTTAGGTTATAATGGGGGGGGGGGGTTGTATTTGTTATTGGAGAGAGCGGTCAACATTATTCCTGTAATTTGTTAATTGATATGTATGTTTTATTATTGTAAGACATAAACGGTTAAATCTGAAATCGATTCATACCAATACTTTCTCCGGACAACCACCCCTTACAAATTTATTAGTTTTGGATTTATATTCATGATACTCTAAAAGTGAGAGTTATGCTTCCAATGTCCCTTTCCTCTCTGGTTATTTTCAAAGAAAAATCAAATTCAATTATTCTAGTATGTGTCATTCTGATGCCATTATTATGAGTACGAGGACTTTCTACGAAGACAAAGTTCCCCTATTTTCATCAACAGAGTTGAACTAATAAATAAATGTAAGCTACTCTCTAGGACGTTATGTGCAGCAGAGCACTGACATTTTTTAAAGAATTTCTTTGAAAACCTCTAAACTTTTATCATTGTTAATTCCGTCAATGTGACAAATAAAGTTTCCGCATAAAATGAAATTAATTGAGGTATTTAATAAATCTTTTCATTTGTTTAAAAAAAATATATTTGCAATTTTAATTTTACTTCTAATTAACTAATAAATTAGATAATTAGTGTCATAATATGAAAAAGTGACTGATGTATTGCTTCTTTTCTCCTATATAAGTAAGGTATCTTTTCACATTTATACCAGCAACTGTAAAATTTAATGCTGTAGCGGATAAAATAAGGTAAGACAAACATTAACTTCTTACAGAGACTTAATTCAAAACTTATTTCATCAAACAATTATTATGGAAAAAGCTCGTCCTAAAAAAAACTAACATTTTTATAAGAGATGAGAAAAAGCGCCAGATTTTTTAAATGTTCAATATATTGATTTCATATTGAAAATAGTTGTCGTAAAATAGCACTAAATCAATCACAAGTCGGGAAATTCTTGGCTAAAAATAAAACGTTAAATGCTTCAAGTCCTACAGTGATTATAAGTCTGTCGACGTCGTTTTCGAAAGATACATATACTATTAAACAAATGGATTATTTTTCAAAAAACAAAAATAACAATGCTTAAGTTATTAAATTTATAATAGACGAATTGGATCTAATAAACTGATGGGTATATCTCCGATATCGTGGTGTCTGAATGAAGTACATTGTATATGATGATTGAAATTTTTTACCGAAGAAAAATGTAGTGTTAGTGATTTTTTTTAACAATATATTTATTATTGATTTCTGGATTTAACCGTTTGGAAGTAATCCATTTTTTTCGAAATAAATAATGGATTAAAAGAACATTTGGTAAAGGCTCTTGGTAGAAATATTTGAATTGTGAATAACTATCAAAAAGAATATATAGGTCACAATTAAATTTTCATCGTGTCGACTTAGGGACCATCGCTCTTCAAATTATCTATAATGTTTGAAAATTCAGTATTGAAGTTTAAAAAATTTTAAAGTGAGTGTTCATGCATCCTATACTTTAATTTCTTCAAGTTTTTGTCGGTAGTTTCAAGGAAAGAATATTTCTGTACAAACATAGTCACATTATATTAGAGCTATAGAACCCTGAAATGCAATTCTATTGCAACACTATTTAATCTTTGTTAGTGAATAAGTTTACATGTAGAAATGAATTTGAAAGATTATTATGAAAGTTTTAAAAAAATGGTTTCATGAAATACGTTGCGTATTGATTAAAACCTTTTCCCGTCAATATATATTTATTTTTATTTACTCCTGTCAAACGAAAGAAACATTACTTTCATTTCTTATTATTTAATCATGATTTTGAATTATAAAATGATTTTTCTTCAATTTACTATTACATTTATGCATTAAAAAGATACGTAGGAATATTTCACAAGCTTGCTGAAATTCAAAATGGATATTGGATTAACGAAGAAACAACCTTCTAAAGTGTCTTCACCAATCTTTTCTAACACTACTTAGCAGTTCCTTAACACAGAAAACTAACTCGTTGTGTTGATTTTTTTTTTTTTTTGCTATTTCCTACTGGATTCCCCGTCTGTCTAAATCAGTTTAATTTAAAGAGAAGCTTCTCAAATAATTTATTAACTCTTTCTATAAGTCACATTAATGTGGATTTCATTTGTATAACACTTCATCTCAAGTCCAGTCTTTCTTCTTTTGATAGAATATTTTTTGTTTCATTTTCTTAAATTTCTGCTCAATCATTCACAGTATTCTGTTATTTAAATATTACTGTTTTAACAAATGAACCATCTTGCTACACTTGATTTCACTCTTTCAATCAAATTGTATTGCTTTTGTTCATTGTTTATGATTGAATTTATAAAATAATGTCTTTACAATAGTTAACCCAGTTAACTTTTGGAAAAGTTCCAATTGTTTTCTTAAAGCTTTATTTTATTGATATTGATCAATAGAAACGCTTAGAGAATATATAAGTATATGTATTATAAAGAGGGATAGGGAGATAAGGAACAGTATTAAATCTCAAAGTCCATTAAACAATATACAAAATAAGAGCAGAGCAAACACGGACCTCCAAAACATCAGAGGTGGGATCAGGTGCCATAGAGGAGTAAGCATCCCCATGCCGACCGGTCACACCCGGCGTGTGCTCGTTGTCATGATCAGGAACTAATGGGGAAAAAATTCCGGCGTCTATTCAGTGTATAAATAATGGACTAACAGTTGGTATGAAAAAAAACGTCAGTCAGCATTTAACTCAATGAACAGTTTTCAATCCCAATAACCATGAAACAATAAAAAATAAAGCAGAGCAAACACGGAGGTGGGATGAGGTGCCATGGAGGAGTGAGCATCCCCAACTGACTTGTCACACCCACCATGTGTGTTCCTTGTCATGATTAGAAATAACGACAAAAACTGTTGTCAATTCAGTGTATAAATAATGGACTGAAAATTAGCATGAACAATCAGTCGGCATTTGACGCAATTATTAATTGTATTTGCTGACAAAGTCATTGTATCGACCATAGATCTAATGAAATGATGACATTAAACGAGAAAGCTGATATTCTTGTTTCATCAACTCGCTTGTCAATAATTTAAATCGTTTTAGAAATTGTTCATACGTTGAGCAAGCTCTTGTTTATCGAATCAACTGGGATATACTGTAGGTCACTAAATTTTTGCACCACACTATTTTTGCAAGATAGTCATTGACTCTTGATAAGCGAGACAAAATTTTCACGAATTGTGGTTATTGCTCTATTATCTATACAATCTTATGGAATGCTATTATACACGAGAATTAAATTTTCGCGAGCACACTGTCTCGAAATTACACGAAAATAAAGTCATCGCAGACAAAAAGTGATTTACAGTATACAATCCGTATGCAGGTGGATTATGGTGTTATTCAAGACTGAAAGGTTAAGAAGATGATACTTATTTCTTTTATTAATAATGGTTACTAAAGCAACATCAAGGGTATTTTGGTAATTTCCTGTTTACCTGAAGAAATAAAATAATTAATGTGTGAACATTGGGCGAAGTACGCGGTCAGCAGCAGGTGTCGATGTTCTTCTTTTTTCATTTTCTTTTAACTTTACCCAAACCACCGAACGAGTAAGTTTAACGTTTAAGAGTAACTAAGACCGGTAATCACAATGACTGCATTGCCTGTTCATGACAGTTGGCTGTTCTAAGTCGGCACCGTGATTGTAGTGTAATTGAGAGCTTTTGAGGTGTCTTTTTTGTACCTTTCTACTTTTAGTCCATTTTGGCATGGTCATAGTGTGGGTATTTTAGTCTGACTTGCTTAGTTTTACTCTTTCTTTTATTATTGTTTATCCATTGAAACACATTTTTCATTCTTGATTATACTATCAATTTGTATTTTTGCTTTGTAGATTGATCATGAAGATTACCTTGGTGTTATTAGTCGTTGCATCTTGCACTGTACGATTATCTGTTGGTGATTCAACAATGGATATGATCAATAAGGGCATAGAAGCTGGAAATCAAATAGCAAAATTGCTGCAAGAACAAAACATTGAGGCTTTTGGAAAATCTTTGGCAAAAATTGCTGGAAAGGTCTCAAAATATTTAGAGGCCTTTTCACCCGTTTTGGGACTTTTTCAACTGCTACTACCTGGTGATACATATAATGCGATTGAAGAAAAATTTGAGAAAATGGATGCAAAATTCGATCAAGTATTTAATAGAATTGACGACTTGAAAGACGATCAACAGAAAATATCACTGAAAACACAATTTGGAGCGTATGAAAGAAAAATAATGCTGTTTTCCAAAAGACTTGATGATTTCTTGAAGTCGGAGGGGAATGCAACAAACCTTTTCTTGGAGACTTATGATAATAAAACATTTGACGAAAACGTTATGCAATTGTATATGGCTATGATGAAAGATGACTCCAGTCCTCTTAGTGATTCTATTCCGGCTCTGGTACGAAATTTTACAAACGAGAATCGTAACGATACTCAGATAGTTATGAAGAGAATACTTCATTTGATTATTCAAGGAGCCGCAGTCGAAATGTCCTATTACAGCCTTACTGATGACGAAGAAAGATACAACACAACAAAGCACGATTGGGAAGAAAGAATTTCCAAGCTTATACTTCATATCAAGATAGTTGATGATGATATGCGTTACAATTACATGGGACAAGTACAAGAGGACACTTCTGTGTTGTTAGCAAAAATGTATGGAAAATCAAATAAAGACTTTGCTGACACATTATACAAATTTCTCTCGCAGAAATATGAATGGCGTGATTGGGTTGTCGTTGCGTTCAACGACGTTTCGGATAAAAGGATTGATATGCCTTCAGAGGGTGCGTTCCAAATGACACGTCATGGGAGACATTTTATTGTCGCAAGCTCTACTAAGGACCGAGACACAGATATAAGTCATGTAAAAAACCTGTTATCAAAGATTCCCGCAATATACGACGAACATCCTACTTGGAACTTATTTAAATACTTCACATGGTTTTCCTATAATGTAGATGAGCTGTACAATATGATACCAGACAAAACCGATCTCAAAACTAACCATGTTGTAGGCGTGGTAAATGCAGATGGGTCTGATCTTGTCGCCAGAGGCCCCGGCGATAAGTACGCTCTAGTTTACAAAGAAGGAACCACATCTAATGAGTTCGCTAAGGACAGATGGTCTTGGATGTTCGCTTTATTCGCAGATAAAGAAGTTAGACCAACACCAAAAAGAGAGATTAAACCCGATCCAATAGCAGATGCAATTGAAGCTCATGAAGGGGATTAGCAGGCTCACAATGATTGACAAAAACATCTGGACTGTTCCGGAAGAGTAGGCCATGAATGTCTAGAAACTTCCGGGCTCTTCCGGAAATAAAGAAAAAATAAAATGAAGAAAGTAAAATTACCAGTCTAGTTACTTCATTGCTTATCTAAGAACATGTTTTGTTGGCAACAAGATTTTCTGATCAAATTTTGTCCGATGTCTGTCGTTGTTGTCGTGTTGTTGTCGTCGTAAACTTTTCACATTTTCATCTTCTTCACAAAAACTACTGGGCCAATTTCAATGTGCAAGAGTTCAAGATTTCTAAAAAAAAAAAAATTACTAATGGCGATGGTAGTAACTTCCTTTTAATTTCGTATACGTATTTAAACATTTTATAAGACCACTGATAGCATTCACGTTGGGTTAATTTCTCGGAAACGCAAACATTGTGAAATCAAAACCATCGTGATTACAGTACCCGCATCGTTATTATTTACAATTCTATCCTTTCTATCGTGTATTCTATCGTACCGTGCGTGTATCCTATCGTATCGAGCGTGATTCCTTTTGCATCAGACCTATTGCATCGTGTTTCGCGTTCCGTTTATCTTGTTTTGAGTTTATCGTGTAGACTGTTTATCAGGTTGTATTGTGTATCGTGTATTGCGTTTATCGTGTATATTCGGAAATCCTCTTTTTTATCTTTACTATATAAAGAATTCCGAGATTCTTTTTCGTTTTGTTCACTAAAATGGAATTACTTGAACCACAGAAAAAAAGAAAGTTTTGTCCCTTTGTTTTGTTTTGTTTTGTTTTTTTGTTTTTTTTTTTTTTTTTTGGTTCTTTTATAATTTTATCCAAGAAATATGAAATAAAAGCGAAGAAGGAAAAGAATAAATAAATAATGTAATTCATAAATTAATAAATCAATTAATTATACAAAATAATTATATCGTGATAAATCAGACAGCGATTATCAAAATTTAAATAATATTTTCGGATATAAAATAATCGATCCCCTGGTCTTTTTTTAGTTAATGGAATTGTATGATTTATTTTGTCGAAATTAAATATTATTGGTATGATTTTCTCAAACTAGTCAGAGTTACTAGAGAAAGATTTTTGGTAAGCTACGGTGTATGAACCCCCCCCCCCCCCCAAAAAAAAAAAAACAATGAAAGAATAAGCAGGGGATTCATATGTATTTTTTTCATATAAGTGGAAATTTTAGTGAGACGATAAGCGATTTTTCCTTAAAAATTGATGTTTTATTTTTAGCATAATGTATTTTTAGCGATTTTAAAAGTTCACTTAAAAAGCTATTACAAATAAAACGGAATTATTTTTTAGCAATATTCAATTTTAGCGATCTTGACACCCTCGCTTATAATGCCAAAATATGTTTGCTCTCTGATCTGCATGTATGCACAATTATTTAAAGTCTTGATTTTACAAAAATAAAAAAAAAATCATAAGAGATAGTTCCAAATGACACTGATTTTTTCCGCATTCGCTCAATTTTTAAATCTATTTTTATCACTATTTAATTAGAAAAAAAAATCCTAAATATGTCTAAATTAAAAAAAAGTCAAAATTATAAAATATAATGCATGAAGTTATTCTACCCAATTTATTACACCATTGCAGTTACTATTAAATAAAAGTTTCTAATTAATTTTATCTGGCATTAGATAATGTAAAAATAATATATACCTTGAAAAGCATGAGGTCTTTAGCGAAAAACAGAAATATAATGTACGTGAGTGTCAAATTGAAGATCTTTTCTTATTATAAAATTGGTACGATGTACACCTCTCTAATCAGTACACTACCTTCCTGTGTGGTCAAAATTCTCCTTAAATTCTACCCTAAATGACACCCCGGCCCGTGTGTGTTCAACGTCAACATATCTTTACTGCTTTCTCACCTGGGTACATTAGTAAATTTGAATACTACGTGGATTCTGTTCATAACTTGTATGAACAATACCCATTAAAGACTTTATTCTAATTAATAAAACTGCACAATTTATGGATTAAAAAATTCCTGGCTGAAATTTTAAATTAAAAATCGAATAAAAGAGGGAATATTTAACAGGTTAACTAGACAATGTCTACTGTTCTCTATTTTGAATAAACAAAATACAATAAGCATAAACGCTAGATAATACAACGTTGCAACATTACCGGAAATTACCGTTGATGTCATATTAACGTTGCAGTTTTCCAAATGTTCAAGATAATATCAGATTATGCTCCACATAAACTGTTTCAGGAAAGATAGAAAGAAAAGGAGATATAAGTCATGTGACAATGTCCATCAAGTCCAATACAAACACAAATTTAACATAAGATATTTCACATTCAAGACGTCATATGAGTGTTTGATTGCACTACAATCCAGGTGCGACCATTGTGGGCGTGGTCAACCAGTTTGCGGGCTTGACCTTCCTACTTTACCATGAAAGCAGTGTGATTAATCGAACATACCTTTCAAACATTATAAACAATCTTTCATCAAAGAAAGAGCCAAAAAACATTTAACATTGAAAGGTCATAAAAAAACACATGCACATATAATGTATAATATATGTTCATCGTCCTCCCTCTATGTCTCATCTGTACTGTAGCGATGGAAAACATCTGCAGCAAAGATGAATGAATTCCATGTGAAAAAAAAAGTCGAAAATGTGGGTACAGTCCAATAGTTGTTTTCCCATAGGCGACAATATTAAGGTCAGGATCTAGTAAATGGAAGGTGCCTACAGATTTATAAAATTTAAGAAATTAATTCCTTTAATGACGCTTTATAACATTAGCTTAGTCAAAATATGTGTTTCGGGGCAAAATTTGAAGAAGAACAAGATGAAAAACCATATTTCAAACTGTCATTTTCAATGAAAAATCAAGAAAACCAGTCATGAAATGGGAGTTTTTTCCTTATCAGACAAGGGAAAGGTATCCAGATAGCCTACAGTTTTTCAGAAAACAGTAATTTGTATGTTCGTAATCTCTACTTTAAAATAATGATGAATTTAAAATAGGTATCGGGACTACTTTTCATGTGATATCGAATTGAATTCCACGAAAATACTTTATTTTCTACATAATTCTATTAGAGGTGTAAAGTACGGGAAAAAGGAATTTGAAAATGATTATGACGTCATAATGGGACTGTACCCATGAATTCAGGAGAACTATAGGGAAGTATCAAAAATATGTTTTTGACACCAAGGTGAATATGCCGTGCTTCACCCATCTGAGAGATCCAACGTCTGTAACGACCCGGTTGTCCTAGGAGACAAGCATCAGTGCATATACATAGTTCGAAAATCTAGATGTAAATTCAGACGTCTCATGGATTAAATAAAAATCGTAATCATTACGTACATTACATCATATTTAAAAGTAAATATACGTCTACTGTACCCATACACGTATCGTTATTTACGATATGGAAAATAACAACACTCTTAATGACAATAACGAGAGATCGAATTTTACGAGTTTTTTCGGGATTGCACAAATGCCTTTGATGTTTACGGCGAACTCGAATCGATGATAACGTTTCGATTTCCACAAATTTATCTTTGAGTTTGTCTGAAATGTCCAAAACTGGTCAGAGAGTCCCACAAATAGATCGAATTCTTTGATAGCATTTCCTCCTAAAAATTAAATTGAAGAATCCAACTGGTAACTGTTCACTTTCATTACTTTCTGTAATGTTCTAATACCTACTGTTGAATCTGAGCTAAATGATAACACATGTTGGTTTAATACACATCTTTATATAGAACTGTAACGAAAGTAAACTAAAATACAAAACCGAAAGTAGAGATAATAAATTTCTGGATATTCCACTTTTCTTTCTGCATTTGGAGCTTAACATTAAATTAACTTTTTGTTGGTTGAATTAGAAAAATTAATAAATAATTACATGAAAACCATATCTTCTCAAAAGTGATCGAGCAACGTGATGTAATCCAAATAGAGTAAAAAACTAGAGGTACTATGAGAGATGAGCTCACTAAATAATACCCCCGCCTCCATATAAGTATAATTGCAAAGTCCATGTTTTGCTGTGGCCGGGAAACCCAACATATGTCTCCGATCAAAAAGTTACATAGGAGGTGCACAATGGTAATATGTAATAAAGATTCTTTGAAAGTTTCATCAAATTTCATTCAGTGGTATGAGAGGAGATGCGGATAAGAGATGGGTACCCCAAAGCGTAACAGACGGACAGAAGGACGGACGGACGTACAGCCGGAAATAACGATTACTATATACCCTCCCGCTTTTCAAGCGGGGGGTATAATAAATATTATCATTAGGAAGGATAACTCTTATCTATAGTCTGTTTATGCACATCAACGACGTCAAACACAACTAAAGTTACTGTGAGCAATGAGCTCACTAAATGATACCCCCCGCCTCCCACATGAATACTAGAGGTACTGTGAGCAATGAGCTCACTAAATGATACCCCCCACCACCCATATGAATAGAATAGCTGTGTCCATGTTTTGCTCTGATAAATCCAAAATATACTTCAGATTTAAAA
This sequence comes from Saccostrea cuccullata, assembly GCF_032062105.1. Lineage (NCBI taxonomy): Eukaryota > Metazoa > Mollusca > Bivalvia > Ostreida > Ostreidae > Saccostrea > Saccostrea cuccullata. The sequence goes on from NW_026921217.1 coordinate 79,472, forward strand.
TTAAAATAGGAGGTGTACAATAGCAATATGTAATAAGATTCTGTGAAAGTTTCGTTAAAATTTACTCAATAGTATAAGGACGGACGTAGAGTTAGACGGACAGACGGACAGAAATACCGATTACTATATACCCTCCCACTTTTCAAGCGGGGGGTATAATAATGGCAGTGTCCTTGTTTTGCTCTGGAAAATCCAAGATATATATATATATCAGATCAAAAAGTAAAATAGAAGGTGCACAATGGCAATATGTAATAAAGATTCTGTGAAAGTTTCATTACATTTCCTTCAGTGGTATGAGAGGAGTTGTGGATAAGAGATGGGTACCCCAAAGCGTAACAGATGGACGGATGGACGTACAGACGGACGGAAATACCGATTACTATATACCCTCCCGCTTTTCAAGCGGGGTGTTTAACGAGAATATACTGACAAAACGTCAGATATACTAAGCTTTAGAAAGTCAATTAGGAAGTGTTATTAATATCCTAATATGGTATAAGGCAAGGGCTATGGAGTTCAATCTTCTGTTAAATAAAATACTTATATGAACATGTAACAAAATTCATTTATTGAATTTAATTCGAATAAATGTAATTAATCGTACTTCTTTTTAAGCTGAATTAACGTTACACACTTTCAGGAATACTAGTACTTTATATAGCATAGTTTCAGTTTCATGATTTAATATTTACATTTCCAATAAATTTCCCCAATGATTCTTTACAAAATAAAATGCAGTATATTTTCTCATGAACTACATTAGGTATGTATCACGAATAAGCATGAATATCTCCATTGTTACGTCATAATACCGCTCTTGACGTCAAAAAGTCAAAAAATATAGTGCATACTGTTTTGTTTTAAAAATGACAGTTGACCGGCGTAAATTGACAAGTCATCTGAAAAAATAATGTACAGTGGCTGGAACGTTATTGTTGACAACTTACACGAACGATCAGGTTACATGAACGATTCTGCACGATTAACGCACGATTAAACCTGTTACACGAACGATCTTTCACGTTCACGATTCTACACGTTACACGATCTTACACGATTGTTAACGCAAACGCACGATTCTTCACTCAAAATAGTTCAAAATATTTAGGAATCAATATTTTCAAAACGAAATACGACTAAATACTTATTTAAGATTCCAAAGAATTATCAATATTATTTCATAGACTTTGAAGAAAAAAACGGAAAATGATATTTCTGTACATGTAACTAAATATATGCAAGACTTAATATTTTAGATTTAAAATAATTATTTCTAAGGTAATTCTCCGATCAAAAAACAGATTTTATTCGTTCTATGTATGTGGGTCGTATAATTTGATTGAATTGAATTGAATTTCATGATATGCAGAAAGGGGGATACGATTGAAAAAAAAATGGCAGCATGGAATGACTTAAATTATAATTACATATTTTATCCTTATGTTTCCCATGATTCAATGTATGATAAACTTGCCAATTATTCAACTTTTTTATTTGCAGAAATTTGAAATTAATTAATTACAAATAGGCTCAAGAGATAAACACAGATAATCAAAACTCCCGAAAATCATGCCGTGTCCATGAATATTTGTCGACTAACTAGTTATGTAAGCATTGAGAAATGTTTATTTCTTTGTAAAAAATATATATTTATTTTCAATGAATTGATTTGAAGATTATCTTGACCACAATAAGAAGTAAATAATAATTAAAATCAGATTTTTCTAAAAGGCGTTAAAGATCTAAGTACGGTTTATCACAATATTGATCGCGCTATTTGACGAAAACTTAATATTGTACGACTTACTATATTGCTTGTTTACGGGCGATAATTAGTTCGTTCTGCATTCAAATATGTAAATTGCGCCTTTTCATTTTATTTGGACTTTAATTAATAAATTAAGAAAAACAAACAAGGGAAATGCTTATTTTACAAATAACATTCCGATAAAAACTTACAAAACGAAATTTACACGATTCTAAACACACGATCTCGCACGATTAAAAACGCACACGATTGAGTCTGATACACGAACGATCTTTCACGTTACACGAACGATCACTCACGATACACGAACGATTCTACACGATTGGTTTGTCAACAATAACGTTCCAGCCACTGTAAATATAAGAAATGAATTTAATTTTTGAAGATTCATGAGGTATAGGAACTACAACGCTTCACGCCGGCATATTTATCATGAAGCGCTAACGCGCTTCATGAATTTATATGCCGGCGTGAAGCGTCGTAGTTCATAACCTCATGAATCTTCAAAAATTAAATTCATTTCTTAAATATTTACATTTGCAAATGTTTTCCTTGATATAACACAACAGAAAGCAAGCGTTTTTATAACTGTATAAATACAGGTTTGGGGTCAAGAGGTCATAGATGTGCGTATTGGATAAACGTTCGACGTAATTTCTCAGTGACGTCATAAAGGGTCGAAGCGCGTTCATTTGATTACATACATGCCGTTGGGTTTGAAAAATAATGCATTTCACACGTTAAAAGTCACAATCAGGCAAATCTAAAGTATGAATAAGTCACAAATGTAAATATAAATAATAAGGTATCATTTTTTGAGTTTTATTGGTATGTAAAACGGGTTGGCACATGATCAAATTTTCCATAAAGCCCTTCTCAGAAAGGTCTAATTAAAAGTAGAATTTTTTATCTCAAAAAAGCATTTTTAGATACCAATGTTTATTAACATGATATGGAATTTAAAGTGATTAATGGAGCTTTGCAAAGAACCTTGAAGCATATTGAGAGGCGTATAATGAAAATTGTTGCATGAAAATATTTAATTTTCCAGCTTAATTTAAAAACTTTTTGAATTAAATTATAAATTAAAGAGTTGTCCTTCCTGGCTGAGGGTCGGAGTCCTTTAATGCGTGATTAATAAAATTTTGTCATATAATTAAGAAAAGACTTCACTAGTGATTGAATAATTATATTAATTAAAGCGGAGTCATTTTGTTAATTGCTGTAAATTACAACTCTTTTTTATGTGGGGGCTTAATGTATATGATTCATTAAAATCAGGATTTTAACCGTCACAAGCTTTTAAAAATAGTATGAAAATGTTTTAAAATATTTTCCGTTCATTTCTGTTGTGAAAAAAGTTTACCAAAGTTATAGAGCTCCATTAGGCATAGTTTTCAAACACTTATATTTAATTTTTATTACATTTTATGCCCAGCGTTTTAGGAAAAAAAATTGATATTCTTATGGCGCATTTTTCATTTTTATGCAATCTTCTGAACTGGCAATTATTCTACGTACTCGTCCAGTTTTATTTATTTTTATTCGAACAGAATAATTAATTTTTGCGGCTTCCTCAATATACATACATAATCATGGCTATTTGTAAAGAACTATTCAATAAGGGGGGATTTACTTTTCCCGAAGTTTTCTTATTTTATCCAGTTTGTTAAAGACTTGTTTTAACTGTTTGTATTTTTGGATAACCACGATGATCTCATCTTTGCTCATTACAAGTAAAGACTAAATCATCCGTGGGTTACCGACGATGAACTGTGTGAGGACTAAAAAAAAATATTTACATAGATAATAGTTCCTGGAATTATGTTATAGACAAAGATGCAATGTCATCAGACTGTAACCCCCCTACCCACTCGGGAATAAAAACAAGAGGCCAATGGGCCACATCTCTCACCTGAGCACATGGGCTAGTTAAAAACACAAATCAGTTCTATATTGAAAAGTATACTTGTTGGGGGAGTGAGATTTGATTTTTTTTTATTACTTGAGAATGTCAATATATCAATAAAAAATGCATATATAATTTTCCCATACTTGAAAAGAGTTTTGAAAGATTTTTCCTATATACAGTGTATGTCTATGTAAAGATTTGATTGCCCATTATGTCCCCACCTTACCCCCAAGGGCCATGATATGAAAACAACTTGAACAAACTCTAACTGAGAATGTTTCTAAATAAATATCACCAGTCATAGCTTTGCTGATCTTGAGAAAAAGATTTTCCTAAGTATTCCTTTGTAAAACTTTGATCAGCCATTGTGGGCCCGACCTATCCTCGGGGGTCATGCATGAAATGAACAAACTTGAATCTACATGTAGGAAGAGGTATCAAAGCGCCATAGAATTAAAACCGATTTCGATTCAGTCCACAAATTTTTTGATAACCCCTCGTAAACTACCTGAGGATGCTTCCACATTAGTTTCATCTTTACTGGCCCAATGATTTTGGAGAAGATTTTTCCTATATATTCTTATGTTAAACGTTTGATCAGCCATAGTGGCCCTACCCTACCCCCTGGGGTCCTGATTTGAACAAATTTGAATCTACAATACCTGAGGATATATTCCCATATGAGTTTCATCTTTCCTGGTCCAATGGCTCTGGAGAAGATTTTTTTTAATTCCTATATCTTCCTATGTAAAACTTTTGATCAGCCATTGTGGCCCTGCCTACCCGCAGAGGTCATAATTTGAATGAACTTTAGATTACTCTACCTGAGAATGCTTCCACATGAGTTTCAACATTCATGGCCCATTGGTTCTGGAGAAGAATGTTAAAAAAATTCTATTCATTCATTTGTTAACCTTACTTCAGCCATTGTAGCCCTGCCCTACCCCTTGGGGTCATGATTTAAACAAAGATAAATGTTCGGTACCTGAGAATGCTTCCACATAAGATAAATCTTCCCTGGCCCAGTGGTTCTGGAAAAGAAGATTTTAAAAGATTTTTCAATTATATTACCATGTAAACTTTGACCAACTATCGTGGCCCCGTCCTACCCCCGGGGGACATGATTTGAACAAATCTGAATGTACACTACCTAAGGATGCTTCCATATGAGTTTCATCTTTCCTGGTCCAGTGTTTCTGGAGAAGAAGATTTTTAAAATATGCCATTATTTTTTCATTAATTAAAAATTATTCCCCCTTCGAAGCTGGCTTGGCCCTTCATTGATCTAAAAAAATTATAATGTAATATAAATTATACAATACAACTTTGTGCAAATACACAGAGGTGGGATCAGTTCCCTTGGTGGAGTAAGCATTCCCTTCGGGTCGGTCAGTCTGTGATCTCTTTGTATTGATCAGGTATAGAGGGAACACCCCTTCGTCAAATAATGCTATTTCCAAGGCTTAACAGGGCCTAAATACTTCAAACACATTCAAAAAAAGCAACTGTGTGCAGTAAGAAAAAGAAAATTATTTATTAGAAAAAAAACACACCAAAAGAGTCTGATCGAGTGAATCCCCCCCCCCAATATATGTTTGCATCTGTTTGAGTCCGTTTGGGTCATGCTATCGAACAATTTTCTGCCAAGTGTAAATCTCTCTTCTATCACTTTTTTTTTCTCAGGGGTTACATGCATGATCAACCAAAGCATTTTCACCGATTCTTTTCAGCGATCCACCTGTTTATGCTTATATACGGTAAAATACATGTACTGGAAAACTATTGCTCAGGCGACACAAATTTTGCTTTTGAAAGTGCAAAACTATCAACCTACATCCAAAATGCAAGAAAAAAAATCAACTTCCATTCTAGAAGCAAAAGGTAGACTAGAGCCCATGAGGTCAAATCTCTAAAACTTTTTTCTGTCCCAGGTTATTTCTCTCTTCTACCATTTCAAGGTAGGTCATTTCTCTCTCTCACCTATGTTATTTCACCCCATTTTTAATCTGGTCTTATCTAATTATTTAAAATTCCATTCTTGCGTTTTAACTTCTTATTTGGTCAAATAAAATATACTTTTTTTAATTTATGACTCATTAAAATGGACGAGAGAAAGTGTGCTTGGAATCTTATTTACAGGGGAAAATTTAAATATTTAAGAGTCAGAATCAGCAAGCATCGAGCATTTAATTAAAAAATGTGGAAAGTGGCATAGAAACAGATTTGGTTAAAACTCATACATAAATCATCAGAACAAAGGGTATGATAGAAAAAAGCAAGCAAAAAATAATTTTTTGCATTGTTGCTATGGAAACCACGCGCCTTTCAGATAGCGTGTATTGTACTTTATCATGACACTTGAATTTATGGTTAAACAAATACTTTTTTATTACTAGTCTTTAACAAAAGCTTTTTTAAATTATTATTTTATTGATATAAATATACTCTGTTTTAGTATTTTATAACTAAAAAGAAAAGATTATGCATGACCCGATCAGGAACCAGGAGGAGGGGGTATGCCCCCCTCCCAATAATATTGCCGATATTAAACAAGTATAATATGATCAAATGAAATTAAATCCCCCAACTTAGATCAATGTTTCTGCGGGCCTAATGTGAAAAAGTTGGTCATGATCGGTCACATAACTGCATCCCAAATTATAAAGATTAATTTGAATTTAGTTTGATTTTAATTTGTTGTATTTACGGTATGTATGTAACCAAAGTCACTCACCAGCTATAATGATTATAATTGATAGTCGGGTAAATAAAAATTTTGTATAGTAGTTATCTTTATTTACCATTTAAGAAAATACCTGCTTTTTTACATGAAAAATCATGAATTTACGAAAACCAACACTATTATGAATTTTTTTAAAATGGAATGACCTTTGTTATGGCGTCCGTAAAAAAAAAATGAGGGGCAAGGGGTTAACTCTGTACTTAATATATTTTAGTTTAGGAAAGGGGATTACCTTGGAAGTATTGTGATACAGACAACTGTTTTATGTAGTGGAATAGTGGTAACTGAATTGTATATATACCACAGTAAAATAATGTATTAAAAAAATATATGACTTTTTGCTGATGTCATCCAGTGTTAACTTATAAAAGAAAATTCATATTCAGCTAACATTTTCTCCGGTACCACCGAACTAATTTAAGTCAACCAGGTTCAAATGATAAGCATAATTAGATTTAAAACACGTTAATTTATAAAATGAATATCTATACTCCATTTTTTCTTGGGGAAGGGGGGTGGGGTGGGGGGTATTGGAAAGAAATGAAAAACATAATTTAGAGTTTTGACAATACCTAGAACCAGTTGACCTTTTTATTACAACTTTCTAAATTTAAAGAATTTCTAAAATCAATACGGTCTCAACTTTGTGTTGTACACTTCTGTTTTTAGAATGAAATCCGGCACTTTGAAGCCAAACTCGGAAGGAAGCAGAAACAGAATTGGACGGGCTGATATAGAATTAGACAGGATTAGACAGGAAAAACATGTAAATAATAGTAAATAATACATTTAGTAAAAACGTTAACTTTTTAAAATAAAATGATAAACCATTGAGATTTCTTGGAATTTAATTGATTCCAATAAACATGCTTTGCATTCATTATCATTGCTCGAGCTCAACTAGAAATGGATCCTAGTATATGAAGGCAAAGCTGTATAATATTATTACATTTTAATTTCATCACTTTTTCAGATTATGAGAAAACATTACTACAGTACAGACCATTGATGTTGGAAGTAGGTGGATAGTGTTATCGGAGACTCGGCGATCCAGAAAATAGATCCATATATTGTACACTGTATTCATGAAAGTGGATCAAATAAAAATGTTCAATCCAAAAGTAACATTCTTTGTTTGTCTGTTAGCATTTTTTTATTGATGTAAATCTAATAACTATCAATTTTTAGCATGCAGATTCATAATTAGATTGTAGAAGAATCTGAAACATATCTTTATATTCTGCATTTTGAAGTATCATAATTAAAACAAGGTCAGTATTAAATGATCAATCAATTAATTTCAAACCGACAAAATGCTTTTGTGAGAAAAAAAGAAAGAGGGCTAGTTTAAAGTCAGACGACACGTTCCTCAAATTTATGTTTTGTACCTCTAGGTATTATATATAAAAAATATTCATATTTGTCATTCTCTTCTGATTTCTACATTGTTTTCAAAATGTTTTTATATATTAGTACAACAAAATTTTCGATATATGCCATTCAAGAGATTGCCCATTAGGGTTATTATGAAATATCTTTTTTGGTCAGTTCAAGTTTAGATATACATATATATAAAGCCCTTCAAGATTTTCATCAGTATCTACTGAGATCTTAGCTGTCTTGCAATATTGTTTCTTAATTAAGACAGCAGGAGAATATATCATCGATTCAATACCAAAGGTTGCAGTCATTCATGGTATCAATTTTTAAAGTGCATGGTGTGGGGTGGGCATAAAAAAAAAACTGTAAGAAAAAAGGGGGGAAATTGACCAAACTTGGGGGGTGGGGGGTTAAACATCAGATTATGATGAGAAAAAAGTTGGGTGGGGGATGTCACATCCCCCCACCTACCCAACCCAAACCTGATGCTACATGCCTGATTTATATGGTTTTACTTTAAAATTATGTGACCTGTCATAGTGACTCTCTTTCATAGACTAGAATTATCGTGAGCAAGCTCATAAAATGATATCCACCCTCCTGCTATTGCATTAAATGTTTTTTATTACAAAAATGTCCAAATATTGATTTGAAACCTTTTTAAAATTTTGTTAGTGCAGATATACATACCAAAATGACTATGACATATACTCAAGTCATAGGTAGTAAAACCGTTGTGTTGAGTACAAACTTCAAATTTCTCTTCATTAGAAGTTACATATGTAAATGTGCCAAACTCATATAGTACACTTGTACTGCAGTGACCTTGAAAAAGCTATGTCTTTGAGTCAAGGTCAAACATGTCCAAATAAACTTTGGTCAAGGTCATGACAAACCTACAGCTCAAAAATAATCCCCGGGATGAAACTTGAAGTCTTTTCATTAGAGTGTTGCAGAATAGGCAAAGATTGCAGCATTCTTCTATCAGTGACCTTGAACTTGTTCAAATGACCTTGGGTCAAGTTTTTGACACATCTAATCTAGAGCATTAGCAATCTCAATATCAAGTATGAACTTTCAGTGGCACTTCATTGAAACGTTATGAACAAGTCAAAATTTTACATACATATGGATGGGTGAACAAGGTGATTCCTACCCCCCCCCCCCCCCCCCCCGTTTTTTCCAAGTTTCGTTTGTGAGGAATATAAAATTCATTTTGAAATTGAATGTGCATTTATTTATCAACAATAGTAAAATTATGAGTATGCTTTGATCAGAACCATGCAATATGACTAATATAATGGATGCTGTACGTGTATTCAATTTACCCCCTCCCCTTCAAAAAAGCTTATAATTGGCAGATTGTCACACATTTTAACCATTTGTAACTTTTTTCTGCTGAAGTTGACTGCAAATTTTATTGTATAGATATGACATATAGATAACCCCTTTCAAGATCACACCATTCATTTTTCCAGCCGTGGTTGTAGAGTTTGTGTATATAGTGATAAACATATGTAATTTTTTTCAAAATTAATAAGCATTGAAGCCATGTTCTTTTCCCGTTGTCATGGCAACAATATCACTACAGAAATTTTGTTTTTCGTATTTTTGGAGAATAAAGTAATTCCATCTTTCAACAAATAAAGTAACCAAAATACCTTATCTTATCACGTTCAGAAAACATATTCATCGAAAAATGTTTAAAAATCATTGATTTTCATAAGGATTTATGACCCGTTGCTAAGGAAATGAATTGCCTTGGATACCATTCCCTCCATACGTTCAAAATAAATTATAATTGTGTTTTAGCATTAGGTAGGACAAAATCTTTTATATACCAACAGCTTTTGAAAAATGAAATTTTGAATTTCCATTCAATGCTCGATGCTTGCTGATTTTGACTCTTAATAAAACAATTCATTGATACCACCGATGCCCAGCCCTAGCAACGTGGAAGCCTCCTCGTTAAAGGCCATGCATTTTTTTTTAAAGAAAATTTTTAACCAAATTGAAATAATTAATTTATACACAACAATTCCCAATGATAAATAAAAAAGTCCAGGCTTTTTGATATCATTGAATCGAATTATTTAGATACATAACGGGTTCTAGTAAATATTTTTTCAAAACCGATTATGAAATTTTGCACATAAACTGATCATCATCCATATAATATTCATTTTATATGCAGGAATTAGAAAAATCATTATACATTAAAAACATTACTTTTATTGATTGATTTCATAATGTTTACCGATACGAATTAGAATACATGTATGGGTAAAAAAAATTAAACAGTTTCAAATTATATTCTGTCACTCTAGATCTTACGAGAAAATAGGAAGAAAACAAATGACATATATATAAATAATTTTTCAAACCAAAAAGATACTTCAAGCTGTATATTATGTAACCAGATACATATACAAATGTGTATGTAAATATTTACAAGGTTTTGAATATTTGTCCATTTATTAAGCTAAAAACGATAAGAACGCAGAAAAAACAAAAACGTACAGAAATACTTTTGATATGAAAAAATCTTAAATGCAATATTTTGAAGGTAAACAATATGTACAAAATAACCTAATCTCGTGAATTAATGTGAATTTAACAACGAAAAATAATTTCTCTCAAAAAATGAATTATAAGATTTCGAAGAGTAACTTGCTCCGTGTGGAGTTTGCAAGGAATGGCTTGCAAGATATTTAAATATAAGTATATTACATCGTTAAAACGATCATTGTATCGCATAAAAAACAAATTAAAACCTTAACCCTTTCATTTTTAATATATTGGAATCTGCTGTTTTTGCCACAATATTTTATGAAATTGGTGAAGATATATCGACGTACTTTTTTTTTCAAATTAATATAACTATCATTTTTTAAAATTCTTATATTTTGAATACGGGTATGCTCCAAGTAAAATCCAAACTGTACTGTGCTAATGTTTGTTCCAAATAAATTGAGAATCGTAATGTTGAAGCTCTCAGTATATGTCAAATAAAACATTTCAATATGGTTTGTTCACTCCAGTTTTGTATATATATATCCCTTACAGTTAACATATTCAGGGATTCAAATTAATTTTTAAAAAATCTTATCTCGTCGATCATTTTAATACGCATTTTACCTGCGGCGTTCAGTTCTAACCAGAGATGTACAAAAATATTCCAGTTATTGAATACACGAATGATAAGGGAGGGGGGATATACCTTTAAAAAAAGAAAGCATGTGTACGAAAACATTTTTAAGTCTATACAGGAAGTTAAAACTTACTTGTCTGTGACAATTTATACATATAGGATTAACAGGATTAGTTATCTTACCTAAGAATTGTGATCGCTTGAAGCATTGAAGTAAATAGGATTTTTATCAAATGAAATAAAATGTGGCAAAAATTCTTATATTTTTTTAATATTCAGACTAAACAAATCCTTGTACAATACACAGAGTTGACAATTTTCTGTCTAAAGTCAAAAAGAGTATTTAGTTATATTTACATTTGCAAATATCTTTCTTAGATGAATCTATTGAAGAGAAAATACGTTAATTCTGTGTGAATTTCATTTGGGGGTCAGAGGTCAAAGCGCGACCGGATCACAGAGCGATGTGATATTTTAACCAAACAACTTCTAGGTCATTGCTAGTCACTACATAGCAATACTTTGACCCGTTCATGTATTAAATACAATTTAACTCGAAATGTATTCATTTCAAATGTAAATTTTAAGCAATAAACAACAATTTTAAAAAGTTCACTGGGAAATGAACTTTTAGCTGGTACCTGATCAAATCTACTGAGAAGCTCTTCGGGCTTCACAGGATTTGATCACGTGACCAACTAAAGTTCATTTTCCAATGAACTTTTTAACATTGTTGTTTATTTCTTAAGTGTCAATGTATGAAATCGATAATTTACGTATAAACATATGTACCAATCATGCAAAAAAAAAACCACCGTGTTAGGTATAATACAACTGCAAGACAGCTAATACAAAATCAAACAATTATATATTTATTCCAGATTAAGGCCATCAACGAAGGATGAAAGGGCAATAAACAAACTTTAAGACTACACGATAATAAATTAAATTGTTAAAAGAGAAGATAAAAATAATAAAAGAAAATATCTATTATCGCATTTGAAGTTATTTTATTATTCCTTTTGAAAGAATGAATGAATGAATAGAATAATTAAAGAAATAAATGAATTAAATAAATAGAATAAATAATCAATCATATGCCTTATAAAGCGTAAACTGCCCCAAGTTATGTTATATCGGATAACATAAGTTGAAATAAGCTTCATTCCTTAATTAATGAAACTTATTAAAACGAAACTTATTTTATAATTTTCATGTTGGAGTGAAATAATCAAGGTTGAGGAGGGAAATGACCCAGGAGAGAGATGAACTGGGCGGAAATGACCTGGGCGGAGCAGGTACTGGGGAGAAATGACCCGAATTCCTTGAGATATTATTTATAAATCATAGCACGTATATATTTATAGTTCGTATGTGACATGTAAAACACACATATATTTATAATAATGCAGAAGCAAATATTCCAAGAACACTGTACAGTTCTGTACAAAAAATAATAAACTGTAAAATTGAACCTGAAATATAGGGGAATACATTTAATTATTAAAGAGGGTAGTTTAGTTTGAAATTTCATGTGTTCAACTTATTTCTTCCATTTTCTGATTGCTGATTAGACTCAATGCTTTCATGATTCTTTTAGAACCACTTTGAAGGAGTTAACTATAACAAATGAAGATTTGTGAAATTTCAATTCATGTCTCAATAAAAAGAAATACTCACGGGCCTTATAAGCCAGCTGAGTATCATGTAACAACTTTCAAACAGTTGAATATGATTCGTGTTTAAAATCAGAAGCCATAAAATTCACTTTTGAAAGAGACACCATTGCTTGATTATACAATTAGCATGGTTTTTTTGGTTACTTAATACCCAGAGGTAGATAAGAGTAACAAAAAAAATACATTTTTACTTTATAATCAGTTGTGCACCCCATTCAAAAGAACCACTTACCCTGGGGCCATATATCAAAATCTGGGAAATTTTTTCATAAATTTTATTTCATCATCAATATTTGATAAATGCCAAAGAACATATTTGGGGACCTGAAATTTACCAATTTGGAAGAGGCAGTTTTCTTCATCATAAATACGTTCTTACGACTTTGGCATATCCAGGAGCAAAGGAATAACATTTCAAGGAATTTGAATTTAGTAACATACCTTTTTTCAGCTAGGAACACATCAGTCAGATCAGTTATAACATGTATAGGGCTTCTGTTGACAATATTGCGAACAGGTATGTCCCTAAAAGTGATGGGCAGTATGCTCCAAATGCCCAATGTATAGTACATATCAAAAGCAATCCACATCGCAAGAGCTATTCTGATGTTCCTCAGCATTTAGGAACTCGGCATATTTCTAAGGACGAATTGATTAGGGATCACACTTCATTTACAGCACTATTTACAGAAGGCGAAATTGTCGCAGCCCTTGTTATACATGACACATACATATATTAGAAAAAGCGTTATAACTACAGTTTCCAGCGCCGAACATATAATGCTTCAAATAGTCGACGGCTCCTGAAGCAAATTAAAAGAAAGGGTACCGATAGCTAAACACTATATACTATGGGTCCTTAGCAGATTGACGCAATAATGAAGATTCGATTTCAACTAGTTTAATGAAGAATGATACTGCACGACTGAAAACTTGGCTTTAGAATGGAAATTTATTTGTTCTGATAGAAGTTTAAGAGACTGTAGAGATGAAATGTATGGAAATAATGAACAGTACTCAAGATCAAAAATCCATAAAACAATAATTAAAAAGATAGTAGCAGAGCAAACACGGACCTCAAAAACGTCAGAGGTGGGATCAAGTGCCATGGAGGAGTGGGCATCCCCTGCCGACCCGCGGTGTGCTCCTTGTCATGATAAAGAAATAACGGAAAATTCGTTGTCAATTCATTGAATAAATAAAACACTAACAATAAGTATGAAAAACGTCAGTCAGCATTTGACTCAATGATAAATTGTACTTGCTGACGAGGTCATTGTAACAACTATAGAACTTACGAAATGATGACTTTAAAGGAGACTATTGAAAATCGTGGTTCATCAACTTGATTTTCAATAATTTACCTCGTTTTGTCGTATGTCCACTTCCGACGGAGTTGTGCCTCCCCCAATTTGTCTCTTGCAGCTTGATGACACACTGAAAGAGCCTCCTCTAATTTTTTCACATATTTTGCTTGTTTTTGCCCAGATATCTTCCTTCTTAACATTATATCTAAAGGCTGAGAGACTTCCCTCCCAAGCATCGTTCTGTTTGATGTGAATCCCATTTGTCGATTGAAAGTGGCACGGATTGCCCAAGCTATCTTTGAGGTGTAGGTCTCAATATTTCTGCTGTGAGATGTTTTCCATATAACATCTGATGGCTTGGAGAACAAGACGATTATATTTTTCGACCTGTTCATTCAAGCAGCGCCTGTACGGGATGGTTTCGTCCTTGTTATCTGGAGTAGTTTACACACTTCCTGAAATAAGGGGCTCTCGAAATTTCTACCCTGGACCTGGAGAGGGCACCCAATCGAGATACAAAACCTTCCACAAATGATGTTGCCACTGTCTTCGCTTATTGATCAGGCAGTGTATAACATTCTAACCACTTCGTGAATTAATTGATTATCAATAAAACATACCCTTTCCCTTTGCTGGACTCCCCAAATGGACCCTTGTCAATATGCTGTCTTTCAAAGTGTGCTCCAGCATGGTATTGGCAAAGACCTGCTTTAGTATATACGAGGGACGTTCAATAAATAATGTCATCAGGGCTCGGAAAGAAGCAAAAGACGCTTTTCAATGATTTAGTCTTCATGATTTTACTTATTAGTCTCTTTTGATTAAAACAGATGTCCGTAAATTTTTTAATCTAATTTCTGATTGTATTTAGAACTCATTTTTGGGTATGACCTTTAGTATACTGGAAAATGGCAGATCCAATGATTTCCTGGACTTGTTTCTTCTTTCTGAAAGATGGTTTAACAAGTTTGGAAATAGAAACAAGTCAAAAGGTCAAAGATCTGGCGAATATTATTAATGTGAAAAAATATTAACTTTCTTTTTAATCCAAAAACCCCTTTACTCTTCAAGGGTGTGGGTTTGGACGCTGTTATGAAGAAATTTGATGTAGTGGATTCCTGATTCTAGGTCCTTCCTCTAATAAACCTTTCGATTTTTTTGCTAAAAAAATTGCTTTCAAGACTCCTCCAGAAATTAAACTGTCTGCCTGAATACGAAACTGAACAACAGTACCACTGATATTTAAGAAAATTGCATATAAATCTGTCCTTGGTCTCTTGCATACCTTTGCTCTTGTCGGACCATTGCCGTTTTATCAAGTGCATCTTATGGAAAATTTTGTATTGAGTGTTTTAAGCAATAGATTCATGTTCCATTATCTGTTTGAATATGAAACAAACTTGTATAACTACAATTATTGATATTTCAAAATAATTCTTAAGACATTCCTACACGCTGTCGTTTTGACTCATTTTTAAAAATAAAGGGTGATCTTTGAGTACCAAGCCTTTTTTTTTTACCGTCAAACGCTTCCTAGAAATATTGTAAACTACTCCCGATATGATGTCTATTAAATTTGCTATGTGTCTCAAAGTCAGTCGTACATCAACAGATATTATTAGTTGAACTTGGGCAAATAGTACATAAGTTTTTATAATTTTTGTTGGTAAGGACGGTACCCATTTTTGATGCACATTATAAAATTTTTTTATCATTGAAATCCACTTGCTTATTTGTCTATAAAACAGGCAATTGTTGATGTAAATGTCACATATTTCAGTGAAAAGTTCTATGGGATTTTAACAAGTTTTACAGCAACGTTAATGAAGCTTTTATTTCAACTCTTTTTTACTGATACTTAACCATTCATTTATAATGCAGTGTCTTGAATAGCCCTTGTTTCCCAGCTTCTCACGATGAAACTATGTGATGAAAAGTGGTCACATAAACTGTTATCAATTCATTAAAGATTCAATAATGAGAGAACATCTAGCTTAATGTCATATGATTTCTATGTTGTAGGTAATCGAGCTTATGATATTATCAACTTTCTTGTTGATTTTACAGAATGGGCACATTCGGACATAAGACTCAGAGTCTGAACTTATTCAAAACCAGATATACTTCGATTTCACCTACTGTAAACTTCTGCTTTCTTATATGTCTTGCTAATTCGTTGTCATGAGATCCTTCCAGAACATATTTTTGTAGTGACTTTGGGACCATATGTAAAAGTCAATACATAGAGCCTTTTAACCAATCTTAGAAAAAGATACCACTCAAAATTCGTAATTGCGATTAGCAGCTCAAAAAGTATTTTACAAATGTACTGGAAAGGGATAGATCCAGTTCAGTTGCAGCATAGATTTCTGTTTCTTCCATGTAATTAGGGTTCTTGTGTTTAACTCTTGCACTTGATAGTTAACATACCCAAGGATCTCAGGATCCTTCTTGCATTTGGGTGTCGGCCATTCACTCGGAGGTGATGCTGACCCCTTTTTCTGTAACCAAGCGACCGAGGAACTAAATCTCCTTCCTCAACAAGAGATATTTTTTGCTTGAGATTATGCGCAGTACAGCTAAGGTGCGCAATGGAAATAATTACTAAATTCTGTATCTAAAAATGTATTCGTAATTGGGATAGCGATTAATTTTAGTAAATTATTTATATCGGATAATAATAATTATGATTAATAACTACATATCGAGGACGATTATATTTCATATTTAGACTAGTCACGTGATACGGCAGTTACGCGATTTTAGCACATTGACTTGGAGTATTGATGTTACATATAAATATCACTAGTGCAAGGACATAACCAAGTTAAATTTCCAAGTTTATTATATAAATATTTTCAACACGCATTGTAGTTTCTAAAAAGTGCTGCGATCCTGTCTAAATTCTGCAATTTCATTGTTTAAATTATATTTGTATGACCGAATGCTATATTTTTTGCTGGTCAGTGGCATGAAGTATTGATATAATTAAATTGTTTTTAAGATTTCATCAGGATCGCAGCACTTTTCAGATACCTTAATAGTTATAGAGATGAATTGTAAAATCTTACTTTGATCCATGGAGTGTATGCCCTTGCACTAGATCGATTTATTAAGACCCCCCACATTACCTTCAGATGTACTTGCATACAAATATACGGCAGTGTCAATTAAATACGTAATGTACAGAAAATAAATTAATAAAATAGTGAAGAAGACATTAAATTCATGTTATTTACCCATAGAATATCTGTAAATAATATTTTTATTTATTTAGAGAATACATATTTTGTTGAGAAAATATAACTTGATCTGTCTATCACTGCATACAAACTACGTCACGTTATACGAAATGAAGTCATATTGACAAGTGTATTGCGATCAGTGACTTGTTCATAACTTGTTATGTGGGATTTAACTTACGAAAAAACATCACTCTGTAGTAAGTTTTTATGCAGTTTGATGATTTCTTACTGGGTAAATTAGCAAGTCAACTCATTTTGTGGTATTTTAAAGAAATGTTGTATGACTTATATTTTGTATGATGTCATAATAAAGTTTTCCCGTACAAATTAGGCTCCGCCTCCTTTTCGTAACCTTAACTGTGCTGCGTGGGTTTCTTAATCTTAATCATCTAAAAACCGCTCATTCTTGGTGACTAAATCAACGCAATACCTTACAGTTCCATCTTTCTTTTCCGCACCAGGACCTGTGCTGATTATCACTCAGAAGCTGATGGAACGATAATACCTTATCTAGCTTATTTTTCAGATATTCCTCTTCCTCTTTTTGGAATCCTAGATGTGTGCGCATCAGTTTGGAATTTCACACAGCGGGCAATGCCAGTGTTTATCTTATGTTGAATCCTTTGAACAGTTCCAAGTCAAAAACTCTCCTTTAAAAAAATGCCTTTGCTCTTAGGACAGATCTCCTGTTGATCTGTCTTTTAGGTCTATTAAGTGGTCTGGTAATTCAAAAGAAAACTTTCATCCGGCTTGTTGTGGTCTTGTAGCTTCCCACCATTTGCAACTTAGTCCACTTCATTTTTCTGTAGTTAAATCGGTCTTGTAGACAAACTGAGTAAGAGAACTGAAAGTTTATTACTGTTATCAATTACAGCATTTGGTTAAAGTAATCCCTCTACATTATGACATGGTCTGAAGGCTATGGTACCAGCTATATGTTGGTCCTAGTGGCCAAGGACCTGCACTGAACAAATGGTTCAACTCGCACTCTTTGGTTTAATTTCTCTCTAGCTATTTGAACTTGTTTACCTCCTGCATCTAGTCGAGTTGCAGTCATCCTTTTGCCACAAAGGACTATATGTATTTCTTAAAGGTCAATGGTAGCCTATTGTGACTTTAGAAAATCCAGACCAAAGATGACATGATCAGATATAAAGACAATACAGATGATGAGGTCTTCATGTGTGTTCCCAATACAAATCTGAATGTCTTTACAGTAAGTGGCCTAAATAAAGTCAGAATTTCCTGCACCCTTCATGGTTACTTGTTCTCCACGAACTAAGGGTGGGGTGAATGTGTTGGCGAAAGCTTGGCTGATAACTGATATCTGGGCTGCCGTGTCGACAATAGCTTGAACATGTTTTCCGTTAATAGAGATCCCTAGCATCAGGTTGCATGGATGTGTTTGACTGTTGTCATACATCTGAATGTCGTTACTTCTTGGAGTGGCCCTGGTAAGATTGAAAATACTGTGTTTTCTGAGGTGGAGATTGTGTCATTGTGGCAAGTTGTTTATTCATTAGGGTAATTATATTTTATCTAATTTAGTGTTGGTTACCTCCAGCCGACTTCTGATTTCAATTATTTCTTCTGAAAGTTTTTCTAATTTACTTTCGGGTCGTTTTGGTCTAACTTCATATTCATTCAAAAGACACAAGTCACTATCTATATAATCCTCTTCAAAATGAACTTTCTTCACCTCCAGATTCTTTGTGCCAAAAATTAATCTCTGATTATTGAGTGCAGTTTTAACCAATTGCAAGCAGCCTCAACGTCAGGGGGATCTTTGGCAGTGGTTTTAAGTGCCGCTTTTTTTTCATGGCCAATAAAAGCTAATAAGTACATGTACCATGATAAAGCATTCCATGAAGCCTTCATTTACAGACTTCAATAAAACCTAACAGTTTTTTGAAGGACCATGAAATAAAATTATGACGTGGATACTTAAAAATTCCAAGGAATTTTTGCACAATTTGAAATCGCAAAATTTTAACAAAAATTTACGAACTGTCAACTTTAAACACAACCATCCCCTACGATAAATTAGGGTTTCAGGATTTTTAACATCAGGCGATGGGCCAGATATGAAAAAGAAGACGTTGACACTTTGTCAGAATGGATTAAATGTATCAGATCCATGTTAAAATCACGTATTAAAAGATTAAGGGGCAATATGAAAACCATCTATCCTTCTGTATTCAATAATCCAGAAGTGAAAAAAGAACTAGATAGATTACACGATCAGTACGTACTGGTCTCTGCTGACAAAGCAGGTAACAACATTGTCTTTGTTTATATGGCTCATTATATGAATTGTCTTTTAGAAGAACTTTTTGGATTTATTTCTATACAAGTGGTAATCCAACTTATAGTTCCCTTTCTAAGGAAGAAATTCTTCAAAATCATATATCTCTTTTGAATATTTTTAATATCCCGAAGAACCAAAATGATTTTGAACTACCATATACGAGGGTTGATCAAAAAGTAATGTCACAACTTCGATAAAATTGCTACTAATTGACGTAAATCAACAAAATTGTATATAATTAAAGCTACTTTTTTTTCAAATCAGTCCTGAAAAATTCAATTTAAATGATTTATACCTTTTAAAATATCGAATTATATACAAAGTGCAATTATGGTAGTCGCCGCATTTAAATAACTTTATATGACGGAAACGCACCGCATACACTTAAACACTTCCCCTGCGTTTCCTTTAAAAAAATATGAGATTCACGAAGACATTTACATATTTCACTTTTTTGAAGAATTATTAGCACCCATTATACACTTACTCTATATCTAATTTATTCCTCTGTCAAAATTCTTTAAACTGTAGTGTACCATAATACAAACTTAAAGTTTCTCATATCGCTCTAACCGTGACACGTCTCTCTTTTTGGACAACGACAGACACCAATGAACGTTTCCGCCCGACCTACTTTTTTCGGTCTTCCTGTCATCAGCTGATCATTCAATTACCCATGACTGGCCTAAAATTGCTTAAACAATCTATAAACAAGTTTTGTATTAACATTCTTTCCTCTGTACATTTGTCTGATTCATCGTCGTAACTGTCTCTACTGGCGATTTTCCCATTTTGAAGGAAAAAAGCATTACATGTTTCAGCGGTTTTTTTTTCGATTTCGACATTTCCTTTATTCAATAAATCAAATTAAAACAATAATGTAAATGATGAAAAAGCAATGAGGTCATTTTTTTTCTACTAAAAACTAGAAAATGTAAAATTTTGTCTTTTAAAATATTGGTCGATTAGACGCTTTTTAGATGCCTTTTAACGTGTTTGTATTTTTTCTTTCTAACAATATACACTTTAAAACGTGATGTTTTGTTGTGACGCGGCGATGCCCCCTTATATTTAAGGTTTTAAACGTCTATAAAATTAATTTATTCAAACATTATTCAATGAAATTTTCAATTCTGAATAGATTTAATTACATACATCTAATGGTACATTATATTTGATAATATCACGCCAAATATTAAAGATATTGATACAATGAAATTACTTTTAGATCAACACTCGTATATATATTGGATATCGAAACTTCATAAAAATCCTTACAAACAAAGATACATGGCGAGTTCCAGTAAATGTTCTACCTGGCGTCTCACAAAGATATTGACAGTAGTGAAGGAGAAACATCAAGCGTATTGTTCAACAATGTATTCAAGAAGTGGTGTGAATCAGATGTGGATACAAAAAATTCAAAAGAACTGTTGGACAACTTGAAATCACAAGATTTTACCAAAATTAACAGCTTAAAAACTTACGACTTTTCAAATTTATACATAACAATTCCCCACAATTAATTAAAGTCCAACCTTTTTGATATCATTGACAGCTGCTTTTTCAATAAAAAAGGAAAGGGTAAATTTACTTACATTGTCATTGGCCATCTGCAAGATTATTTTGTTAAAACACATTCTGATTGCACACACAAGTACTCTGAAGTTGACATCAAAAATATGCTTGAGTTTCTGATTAACAATATCTATGTGGTTTTTGGAGACCAACAATCTATTGGAATTCCCATGGGTACCAATTGCGCTCCTTTATTAGCAGACTTTGTTTTGTATTCTTATGAAGCAGAATTTGTGCAAAATCTTATGCTTGAAAAGAAGAAAACACTTGCTGTTGCCTTCAACTCGACATTTAGATATACCAGAATCAGAATTTTTTTAATTTTGAGTCGGATGATTATAACAGAAATATAAGACCTCTAGAGCTTTTGACCGACATTATATTAGTACTACATATTATAAATGACTATATACACATATAAAACAGTTAGGATTACACTGTCATGCATCACAACAAGCATATTTACACATACACACACAAAACGACACAGAAAGCACATATATCATGCATATAAATAAGAAAAAACACAGAAAATAAATATAAATGACTGCACTAATGCTCTAAAAGGAAAGTCTATGATTTATGTATTTGATAAAAATTTTGATAAAAATATAACAAATTTGTTAAGTTAAAAGTATATTTTTAATGCTATAAATTTATGGTAACTAAATTTACTCACTTTAAAACGAACAAAACAAAATAAACTTAGAGCAGGAAAACAATACCAAAATAAATAAATAGATAAATAAAAAGGAACTAAAAAGAAAATGAGCAAAACTGAAGATTAAGATCTAAGGATTGAGATTTGATGATTAAGATTTGCAGGAGCCACACTTGCAGGAATCTCCATTCCAATTGTTAATTAAACTTTTAAACTGATTAATTGTAGTTGCATTTCTAATTGTTTCAGAGAGTTCATTCCAAAGTTTGGCTCCTGCATATCTAAAAGAGTGTAATCCATGTTTTGTAGTTCTGACCCTGGGTACCTGTATTGTATTAGTTTTCCTAAAATTATATGAGGTTTCTTTAAAAGTAAATAAATCAGATAAATATGCAGGACTCTCATTCTTTAAAATTTTAAAAACTACTATGGCCATTGTTCTTAGTCTTCTAATTTTTAAAGTTGATAAGCCTGACTTCAGTAATAATTCCTCATGATTCCTCATAAGTACTGTTCCTGTCATCATAAATAAATCTGAGAGCCCTTTCTTGGATTTTTTCAATTTTTCTTGTGTTATTTTCTCCACAAAAGTGCCAAACAACAGGACAGTAATTAAAATTACTCATAATAAAAGAATAGTAGATGGTCAGTTTACCCAGTTTAGCCAGGTGTTTACCTATGCGTTTTAATACATTAAGTTGTCTAGCTGCTTTTTTCCATATGTTTGAAATATGATTATTAAATTTTAATTGGCTATCAATAGTAAAACCAAGAAGTTTAACCTCTTCCTCACATTTTATATTAATACCATCCAAGTTGAAAATGATGTTTTCTTTACAGGTTTTGTTTCCTATCGAGAGTGCCTGAAATTTTTCGGGTTAGCTTTCATGTGGTTGTTTGAGAACCAGTTTATTAAATTTAAGCTTTCTTTTTTCTAAAACTTTAATAACTTTGTTTAAGTCATAATCTGAATCCGACAATGAGTTGTCATTAGCATAATTATGTAACATTACTTCCTCAACAAACTAAAAATGTCATTTAAAAATATGTTAAATAGAACAGGACCTAATATAGAACCTTGGGGTACACCCTTATATATATCTTTAAAAGTGCTAAAAATATTTCCTACTTTTACACATTGTCTCCTATCTGACAGATAACTTTGTACAAGTGTTAGAGCAGAATCTGAGAGGCCATACATTTTCATTTTCAACAGTAGCAGGTCATGCGGTAAGCAATCAAAGGCCTTTGAGAGATCCATAAACACAGCAGCAATATACTTGTTAATATCAATGGCTTTTTTCCAGTCTTCAATGATTTTCATTAACACAGTATTACATCCATAACCTGGCCTAAATGCTGATAAATAGGGATGGAATATATTGTCAAAGAAATTTAACAGCTGTGTATAAATTGCCCTCTCAAAAGTCTTTGAAATTGCTGGTAGAATGCTTACAGGCCTGTAGTTACCTACTTCTAATTGACTGTTTTTCTTATGAAGTGGAACAACCTGTGCCTCTTTAAGTTTTTTTTTCGGCAATTCACATTGCTCAAATGACGTATTAATGAGCATGGTGATAGGTTTTGTTATCGTTGGGTTTGACAGTTTAAGTGTTTTGTCAGAGATACCATCTTTTCCTGTTGCTTTTTTAATACCTATTTTATTTATTTGCTGTTCAACAAAGGTAGTCTGTATGGGTTTAAATTCCATTTCATTTTCTACATGTACATGTTCAGAAATTGCTTTAATACTTGCATGATATTGATCTACGCTACGGCTCACTGCCACTATGTCTTTAGCCACATTTACAAAATAGTCATTAAAGGTTTCTGCCACCTCTACTTGATTGTTTATGATTTCTCCATCCTTACTAAGTATAACGTTATTTTCAAAATGACTTCCTTTATTTGTCAGAAATGGCTTAATAGTTGGCCAGAAATCCTCATCTTTATGTCCACCTACACATCTTTCTAAAAAATAATTTTGACTGAATTTCTTTTGATCTTATTAACTTGATTTCTTTGCTTTCTATATAGCTGCAAATTTTCATTTGACCTGATTTTGTTGTATTTGTTAAAAAACATCTTTTTTGAATAAATGGCCTTTCTGAGTTCCTTATTCATAAATGGTGCTAGTTTGTTAATTTTTTTTTCTTTGTTTTACTAGTATATGCTGATGTGATATATCGACGACGAAATGTCAATTAACAATGGTAATTTCCATTCCTATGTCGATACGATATATCCTGGGGAACTTGAGATAAAAAAAAACCCTCAGAGTCTGACACATCTGTTTCATACTTGGATATTGTGCTTGAAAAAGACGTTAATGCTAATCTAACAACCAAGCTATATGATAAACATGATGACTTTAACTTTTCTATCGTCAACTTCCCTTACTTATGCAGCGATATACCTTCATCACCTGCATATGGATTTTATATATCTCAGTTGATTCAATACGCAAGAGCATGCTCTACGTATGTACAATTTCTAAAACGTGGTAAGTTATTGACAAACAAGTTGATGAAACAAAAGTATCAAAAATCCCGTTTAAAGTCTCGTAAATTCTATGGTCGATACCATGACCCTTTCAGCAGATACAATTTATCATTGAGCATTGAATCAATGGCTGACCGACGTTTTTCATACTAATTGTTAGTCCATTATTTATACATTGAATTGACAATGGATATTTCCGTTAATTCCCGGTCATGACAAGGAGAACACGGTGGGTGTGACCGGTCGGCAGGGGTAGCTCACTCCTCCATGGCACCTGATCCCACCTCTGATATTTTGGAGGTACGTGTTTGCTCTACTCCTGTTTTGTATTGTCCCATGAACTTTTGATCTTAAATACTGTTTGTTATCTCCATATGTTTCATAGTATCAACATAAGAGTGGAAATTACCATTGTTAATTTGCAATACGCCGTCGATATCTCAATGTCGAGCTGAAGGCCATAGCTTTTTTTTCTCCTTTCACTCGTATGCCTTTGCATAAATTCCGTTTCATATGAAGGCATAGAATAGGTTTGCTAATAGGCGCGCAGGTAATATCCATATGAATTCCAATAGATTTTTGAAAGACCTAGTCTCTAAAATCATTGATATTGTCAGTCAGACACACAAGGACCATTTTGATGTCAACTTCAACGTGTGTACCTTCAGAAGGTTTTTTTTTAACAAAATAATTTTGCAAATGATCAATGACGAGGTAAGTAAATTTACTAGTTCCATTTTATTGAAAACATCTGCCAGTGATATTAAAATGTCTGGACTTTAATTAATCGTTCGGAACGGTTGTATATGAAGTTGAAAATTTAAATCTTTAAGGTATTGATTTGGTAAAATCTTGTGATTTCAAATTATGCAATAGTTCCTTGGGATACATACACTGTAGGTATCCACATCTTATCTAAACCACATCGTAAATATATTGTTGCACAGTACTCCTGATGTTCCTCCTTCTCAAATGTTGATATCTTATTGAGGATTAAATGTGTAATACTGATAACCAAATAACATGCATTGACTTTCTGCAAAACATTCTTAAAAGGGGGCATAGTCACAGTTTCAGCAAAAAAAGAAAATAGATTTGTTTTTCCGTATTTACAAATATTTAACTAAGGTCTTTCTAATAATAATCAAAAATTTGAACGTCAGTTGTCGAGATACAAGGCAGATTTAGAGCTCCAAACCTTTGTTATGCAAATAAGGTCCATGTCTTGTTTTAATAATAATAATACTTTATTTAAAGAGGGTAACCCGATTAGTGCAATGCACTAGTCTTCCTCTGGGGCCCTCTAAACACATTCACAATAATACAATTATTAAAAAACAATGTTCAATATTATAATAAATAACACAATATGACATACAAATACAATTACACGTAAAGATCAATTTTAGGACATGGAATTATATTTCTTTTAGTTGCGGCATGTTATAATAAACTTTTCTACATTTTTACGAAATGTTTGTACAGTTGGTGAAAAACGTACACTCAAAGGTAATTTGTTCCATAAATGAACACCGGAATAATGAAAAGAATACTTAAATTGATTTGTTCGATATTTTGGTAGTTGAAGGTCATAGTCTGTTTCAGATCGTAGAACATAACTATTAGAAGAAATAAATTCAAATGAGTCTCTTGAATAAGTGGGTGTCATACCATGAAGTGTTTTGTACAGTAATATATATTTATGAAAGTCAATTAACTCAAATATGGTCAGCCATCCAAGTTTTTCAAATAATGGCTGTGAAGGGGCATCATAAGCCACATCTAGTATAATCCGGGCTGACCTTTTTTTGCAATTTAAAAACTCTATCTATGCTAGCACCTGGTGCATTACCCCAAATAGTTAGACAATAATTCAATGAAGGCAGAATGTATGCATTATAAAATAGTTTTCTTGTGTGTAAGGGGAGAAATTTTTTAACTCTGCGAAATGTATACAATATATAGGTCAAAGATTTACAAACTGAGTCAATATGGTAATTATAGCACAATGAATGATCAATATGTACTCCCAAAAGTTTTTCAAATTCAACATTTTCAATTAATTTGTTTGAAGCATATAGATTTAGTTCAGGGAAATATATTCCTGATTTTCTTTGTTGAGTTCCCATAAGCATACATTTTGTCTTGTTGGTATTTAACACCATTTGAGTTTTGGAACACCAATTTTCAATCTCATTCAAATCAAAGTTTAGAGCATTCTCAATACTTTCTATATTTTTATGATATGTATGTCAGGTTGCATCATCAGCAAACATATCAATATCTGTTCTATTTACATGTAAAGGAAGATCATTTATATGCAATAAAAATAACAGGGGACCTAAGATAGATCCCTGGGGCACTCCTGCTATGACGGGCAATAAGTCTGAGGTTTTTGTTTTATGTTTTGTTTACATAGATATATATACTAATATATGTTCATACAAAGCAGATAATTTCAGTGAAGAAGTTATTTCTCAATACAATTAAACAGTTCTAGTGATTTGGTGAATTTCATTTTGTTATTGATAAAATATTTTCTAGTTGTAAACAAAAACAAGGCACGAGCCCTGTTTATATTTTGAAGGGCTTTAAGATCTGTATCTCGTTTGTTAATCAATAAATGATGTTCAAATCATATCATATGATGATGCCTTAGTAGGAATTGTAAACTGGTTTGAAGAATTCATTTGAAACTGTGTCCATGACCTTTTAAAGGCGACAGAAACCTCAGGAGTAGACACCATTTTATACACACGTCTATCAGCCAGATTAACACAAGCAACACAAATAAAAAATTAAAAACGCATTTTTATAGGATAGCTTTTTAAGTTTTAGGTGCTCAATTTTTAGCAGCAAATCATAAATTACAAATGATGTTCTTTTATTGAGTTTTATTGATGGTGTAATTGTATTTTGTATGTAATTTGTAGTATTTTAATGTTATAATTTCGAACACATATATGAGTATGGGTTAATATTTTATATAAGTTTTCAAAGCTTTTAAATTATGTTTACTTGCGTTTTATTGTACAGCGCTTTAGAGTTATATTATTAATATTTAGCGCTTTATAAATTCATATATTATTATTATTATTAAAAATTAGTTAAAAGTCCCGATTTTTTCAACGTTTTTTACTTAAATAATTGTAAGGGTATTCATTTTAAAAGTTGTCCATCAATTAAAAATTGATTTGTACATAAAAACCCCAATATAATTGTTCAGATTGTTTGTTAACAGAAGAATGGTAAAAAAATGAGTAAATAATTTCATAGCAATAATTAATGAAATAAACCCAACTTTTTAAAAAGCCTGACGTGTTCTCTATCTAACTAAGGGATAAAAGTAATTTCCTGACTTCTTTGTTTAACTATTTTTAATTATTTCTTGAAGATTTAATTATCCTAGACTGCACTTGTGTAAATAAACATGCCTCGAAGGTATTGAGTAACTATAATGTTTTTTTTTATTTTTCAAAAATAACTACAGGTAATCTGCAAATGAATATGCAATAGGCAAAGCCTTCATGTCAGACAGAACCTTTTTCTCGCATGAGAGGACACAGCAGTGTCAGGGACTGCTTTGGTTGCAGTCCCACAGCGGTCTTAGAGCGGTCTCATAGCGGTCAAAAAGCAGTCCCGGAAACTGGTTTTTGGGACTGCTTGGGTGTCAGGTAGGGTCTGATTGGTAATGCACTCGTTGCTTTGCAACGGACATAGGTTAATGTTGATTTATTTACCGATTTGTTTCACGCTAGTTCTCGGAACAGCTCTCCCAATTTTCATGAAATTTTAGGTCCGATAAAATATAAAAAAAATTAGATATTTATATTTTTGCTTTGATTCAGTCACTTCCAGTTCTAAGATTTCCGTGATTTAGTGTTGTTAAAGGGATTTTTTCCCGGCAATTTTGCTTTCAAGTAGAAACGTGACATTTGTCGACAATGATAGACCATTATATATAGATGTAACATACGCAATTTTTTTTCCATGTCAACGTCAGACGTTGGTGCTTACTTTGGCCCGAACTTTCTAGTATATAGAACAAAAGTTATGCAGTTGGTCTCGATCCAAATCTATATATAAATATAGATGACACAAGTCTTCCCAAGAAAAAAAATGACAAGTAAAATGAATAAATAAATAAATAACAAACAGCAAGTATCTTTAACAATATTTTTATTACTATGTAACGTGTGCCGAATACACAAATCTATTTTTAGCTCCCAATGACACACTTACAACAACACACCAGGCAAAACGAATGAAAACTTTAACAAACTTTAATGGTAAAACAAATAATCATACTAAATTAACACATATAATTACAGTTACACACACAAAACAAGGTAAACAATATTAGCGGACAGAATTTACTCAGCTGTTAATCAAAAGGGAAGTCCTCCAGCTCCACCGACATCGATCGTTATGTACACGACAATACTTCCACGGTTAGCCCAAAGCCCAAGCCGAATTATGAAGTATGAAAAGTCCATCATTCCCGTGCCGAATGTCTAAAGTCTCTTAAATCTCCTGTGTCGCAGACGATCGCGTGCTGGTGTTCCTCGGCTGTATTCGCGACATCCGAGAACTTCCGAAAGGGAACATGACGTCACACAATAAAAATAATAGCTATAGTGACGCAATATCTATAAATAATTTTAGAGTATCGTAACACCTCCCCCCTTAAAGAAAAGTTTGAGTATAATGAAAACTTTTACAATTACAATGAAACAATATCATGATTTCACAAAATTTACATACACTTCAATAAAACAACAATTTCATTTTAATCAACATGTACTCTTGACAAAGCATCTGCAATTAAATTTTCTTTTCCTTTAATATGTTTTATGACAACATTTTTCTCTTGTAATTCCAAACTCCATCTCATTAGCCTTTGATTCTTGTTTTTCATTTTGTGAACAAATGTGAGTGGATTGTGGTCAGTAAAACAACAACTGGATGTACAGATGAATACACCTACACATCAAAATGTTGCAATGCTAATAACATAGATAAACACTCTTTTTCCACAGTGGAATAATTTCTCTGACATTTTGAAAACTTTTTGGAAAAATAAGCAACAGGATGACAAACACAATTTTCATCTTCTTGTAACAAGACTGCTCCACAACCCACATCACTAGCATCAATTTGCAACAAATATTCTTTATCAAAATCTGGTGATGAAAGAACTGGAGAGACCATGAGAATCGTTTTGATTTGCTGGAAAGCCTGTTTGCATGATTCATCCCAAATAAATTTGCTATTCTTTTTCAAGAGACAGGTCAATGGGTTAGCAATGGTCGAAAAGTTAGGGCAAAAT
Source organism: Saccostrea cuccullata (assembly GCF_032062105.1). NCBI lineage: Eukaryota > Metazoa > Mollusca > Bivalvia > Ostreida > Ostreidae > Saccostrea > Saccostrea cuccullata. The sequence goes on from NW_026921217.1 coordinate 109,038, forward strand.
TTCCGATAGTACCCCGCCATTCCCAAGAATCTCATCAGTTCTTTCTTACATTGAGGTGCAGGAAAATGTACAATTGCCTCAACTTTAGCTAAAACTGGTCTGACATGGCCGTTACCAACAACATGGCCTAAATATTCAACAACAGCATGACAAAATTCAGTTTTTGTAAGGCTTACAGTCAAATTTGCCTCTGAAAGTTTTACAAATAATGCCCTAATATGTGACAAATGCTCTTGAAAAGTGTTACTATACACAATCACATCATCAATGTATGCTTCACTTGCATCTACATCACTAAGTAAATGATTGATCATCCTTTGAAAGGTTGCAGGGGCATTTTTTAACCCAAAAGGCATCACCTTATATTGGTAGAAACCTTTTGGGGTAACAAAGGCTGAAATCTCTTTCGCTCGCTCGGTCAATGGGACCTGCCAATACCCTTTCAAAAGATCGAATTTACTTACATATTTTGCATGACCAATTTTATCGATGCAGTCTTCAATTCTGGGAATCGGGTAAGAGTCAGTTTTGGTAATTGTGTTGACCTTGCGGAAATCTGTACAGAATCTGAACGACCCATCTGGCTTGGGAACAAGGAGACAAGGGGAGCTCCAAGGGCTGTTACTGTACTCAATGATGTCATGTTCCAACATATATGACAGTTCCGCATGACAGTGCTCTTGCTTTACAGGGTTCATTCTGTAAGGATGCTGTTTAATGGGAGATGCATCCCCAACATCTATATCATGATATACAAGTTTGGTCTTTTTAGGAACATCTGGGAATAAATGTGAAAATTCTTGTATAAGAGACATAAGCTCTTCTTTTTCATTCTCTTGCAAGTGGCTAAGTTTAGACTCTAAGTCTGACAAAACATCAGAGTTTTTCAACTTAGGAGTAGACTGATCATACTCATGTGCAAGTTGGTCTTGTTCTGGGGTAGACTTAATGTCAGTGCTTGAAGCAGCAACTGATTCCACCTTGGGGTGATCTATGTCAGTTCGGTCATGATACTGTTTGATCATGTTGATGTGGCAGAGCTGTTTGCTCTTGCGTCGACCTGGTGTTTTAATAATGTAATTCAAGTCATTGACCTTGCGTTCAACTTCGAATGGGCCAAAGTATTTAGCACGCAAAGGCTGACCTGGATTTGGTAGCAGGACAAGGACTTTGTCACCTGACTTAAATGTTCTTGTTTTTGTACGTTTGTCATACCAGGTTTTCATTTTGTCTTGACTTACCTTTAGATTCTCTCTGGCTAGCGTCTAAGTCTGACTGAGCCTCTCTTTGAACTTTGCTACATAATCTAATAGATTTGTCTCACTCTCTTCAACCAACCATTTCTCTTTTAGCAATTTCAATGGTCCTCTCACAGTGTGACCATATACAAGTTCAAAGGGACTAAAACCTAGTGATTCTTGTTTTGCATCCCTAACAGCAAATAAAAGAAAGGGGATTCCCTGGTCCCACTCCTTCTCATTCGACAAACAATAGGTTCGAATCATAGTTTTTAAGGTTTGATGAAACCTCTCAAGAGCCCCCTGGGACTCTGGATGGTATGCACTGGATGTATGGTGCTTAATCCCTAACTCCTGCATTACCTGTTTAAAGACCTGGGATGTGAAATTAGAACCTTGATCAGACTGTACTGACTGGGGCAAACCAAAATTGGTGAGAAACTTGATCAAAGCATCGACAATGGTTCTAGAATTTATGTTTCGCAGCGGAATCGCTTCAGGGAAGCGTGTCGACGCACACATTATTGTAAACAAGTACTGATTACCAGCTTTGGTTTTAGGTAAGGGACCCACAGAGCCTATAATGACCTTGGTAAATGGTTCATCAAAAGCAGGGATAGGCTTTAAAGCAGCAGGAGGGATTTTTTGATTAGGTTTTCCCACTACTTGGCAGACATGACAAGATCTACAATAGTCAACTATATCCCTTCTCATCTTAGGCCAGAAGAAGTGAGTCAATGCTTTATGATAGGTCTTTGTGACCCCCAAATGACCCGACATTGGTGTGTCATGGGCCAGACCTATAACTGTTCTCCGATATGCCCTAGGTACTACAATTTGATGGTGGATTTGCCATTCATCCTCTACTGAAGCATCAGGGGGACGCCATTTTCTCATGAGTACACCCTGATTCTTATAATAACAAACAGGGACCTTCTCTGCCTCCTCTGGAGACAAAGCCTGTTCCATAAGACCTTGTAATTCAACATCTGACTCTTGTTCAGATATCAAATTATCTCTAGTAAGAGGTGTGTTGTCTAACATTTCCTGTAAACCAAATACATCACCTTTAGACTGTTGATCCTCTGAGGAAATGTGACTTTCTGAATCTAACATAGCTGACAAAAATGTCTCATCAAGATCTATAGACAAGTCCTTCCCTGTATCTAACTTCTGACTAACCATCTGTTCAGCATGTCCTAGTTTCTTAGCCATAGCCCTTGTAATAGCACATGAAGGAAATAACTCTTTATTCTCCTCCTCTACCTCTCCTATAAGACTAGGCTTTTCACAAATGATTGGGTCATGTACCACCCTACCCCCAGCTAAATTATTACCTAACAAAAGAGAAACTCCCTTAACAGGTAAAGTAGGTCTGACACCTACAACCACAGACCCAGAGACTAAATCTGACCTCAAGTCTATAACATGAAGAGGAACTTTCACAGTCCTAATTCTACACCTTGAATCAGCACTTCAGAACCAGTATGTGTCTTCTCAGACAGTGGCAACACGCCCTCTAGTAACAAAGACTGAGAAGCACCTGTATCCCTTAAAATTCTTATAGGGTGTGAGTCGGTACCCACCGACACTAAACCATTAAATACAAAAGGCTTAAATTCCTCTCTAAGAACATCAGACTCTGGCTCAACAGCAGTGTTCTCAAACTGACTACAGGAAACCTTACCTTGGACAGATGTAAGAGCAGTGGGACTTGGTTTACTATCATTACTTACAGGTTTTTTCCTCTGTAATGCCCAACATTCAGACTTAATGTGACCCTTCTTTTTGCAATAATTACAAATGGGTACCGGCTTTAAGGTTTCATTATTCTTGTCCTTACCTTTGATCTCAGAGTACGACATCTTAGGTTGAGATACCTGTGAAGTGTCTGGTCCCCCTCGAGAACTGTCATAGGTGACCATCTTCTGTTGACTAGTACCGGTACTGAGTTTTACAAAAGATACCTTATGCGTTAGTGCATAATCATCAGCCGCAGTCGAAGCTTGCTCAAGAGTCTCAACCTTCTGTTCATCTAAATAGGTTCTAATTTCAGGATGAATACAATTTTTGAATTCCTCAATCAAAATGACCTGTTTCAACCTTTCAAAGTTTGACCCAACATTTTTAGAAGTACACCATCTCTCAAACATATTCTGTTTCTCTCTTGCAAATTCAACATGAGTCTGTTCATTGAATTTCTTGTAATTTCTAAATTTCTGTCTATAGGCTTCTGGTACAAGTTCATATGCTTTTAAGACATTTTTCTTAATAACATCATAATCTGTACTTTGCTGAAGTGACAATGCACTGTAGACTTCCCTCGCTTTCCCAAAAAATGCACTCTGTTACAATAGTGGCCAGAATTCTTTTGGCCATTTCAAATTTTCTGCTATTTTTTTCAAAATGAATAAAATATTTATCAACATCTTTCTCTTGAAACTTAGGGACAAGTCTTATGTTCTTTGTCACATCAAAGTCAGATTTTGATTTAGCCTTAGCTTCAGCTTCCAACTCATGTTTCAACTTCTGCGTTTCAAATTCTAATTTCTTAATTTGCAACTCGTGTTCTCGATCTTGCGCACTTTTCTCTTTTTCATATTCTCTCTTTTCTCTTTCAAATGCCTGCCTTTCTCTCTCTTGTTCAATTTCTAATTTCTTGAACTCTAATTCATATTCAAAATTTCTTTTTTTCAATTACACTAGATTTCAAATCTTCAACTAATGACAAAGCACTATCATCTAAAATACCTCTCTGAACTAAATACTGAACAACAGCATTTCTAATTTCTATTTTCCGAGCACTGCGCTTAACATTCAAGTGAAACTTTGACACAAACTCAAACAGTTCATCTTTCTTAAGTGTTTGAAGTAACCGCGCATCTGGTGCATTTAAAAAATCTTCTAAGTTAAAAACCATCTTGACTGGTGTGTATGATAATAAATTAAATTCCCAAATGAAATAATTCAATGATCAAAATCTCCGAGAAATCGTTTTCAAAATTTACCCACAAAAAGCCAGAAGTTCGATTATCCCGGACGAGCCCCCAATTTGTAACGTGTGCCGAATACACAAATCTATTTTTAGCTCCCAATGACACACTTACAACAACACACCAGGCAAAACGAATGAAAACTTTAACAAACTTTAATGGTAAAACAAATAATCATACTAAATTAACACATATAATTACAGTTACACACACAAAAAAAGGTAAACAATAATAGCGGACAGAATTTACTCAGCTGTTAATCAAAGGGGAAGTCCTCCAGCTCCACGGACACCGATCGCTATCTACACGACAATACTTCCACGGTTAGCCCAAAGCCCAAGCCGAATTATGAAGTATGAAAAGTCCATTATTCCCGTGCCAAATGTCTAAAGTCTCTTGAATCCTGTGTCGCAGACGATCGCGTGCTGGTGTTCCTCGGCTGTATTCGCGACATCCGAGAACTTCCGAAAGGGAACATGACGTCACACAATAAAAATAATAGCTATAGTGACGCAATATCTATAACTAATTTTAGAGTATCGTAACAACTAAAGCATAATACTAGTATTATAATACTCAGACCATCACCCTATTCAATGAATGAATTTTATCTGACCAGTTAACATTGATTTCTATGTAATTGTACTTTCTCTTCTCCATTTGGTTTTTAGTCAGTAATCAAATGTATATAACTGAACTTACTCTTTACCAAGACTATAATGTGATTACCGTTCACGGACATGGAATATCAAGTTTTACACAGAAATACACTTATAGTTATTCTAACTGTTTGAAGGGAAAGTTTATTCTTTTGATATACACGTAGTATGTGTACACGTTTATAAAAATTCTATAATCGGGAAAAAAATGTGGTAATCTCAGAAAATAATTAACTTTTTGTAAAATAACAAGTAAGTGGAAATTAGTATGAGATATAATTTCAAAGTTTCCCTGCCTGGGAAACATTGGGGAAACATCCATTGATGGCTTCCATGTTGGGAATCTACATGGAAACCACTGTGGCATGTTTCTTCGGTTTCCTCTTTTGGGAAACTAACAGAAAACCAAAGGATGATTGTTTCCATCTCAGGAATCTATGTGGGAACCACTATGTTCTGTTCTTTCAATGAAATGGAAACTATATGGAAACTACTGATTTCACAATACCTATATCATTCATTCGGGTTTCAAAATTTTGGAAACCAGGGTTTTCATCCATTGTATCACGCACCTACTGCTCAATTTTTATGCGCAATATATAATCCGGCATGTCTGAAATAAATGCCCATAGCCTAAATAAATTTGAAAGTTAAAAGCGTATGAGATGATTTACGAGTCTTATAGTCCAGGTTAGCTATGGATGTGTGCAGAGTATTGCTGCCAAACTTCCTTTACAAAAATGCTTTCTGCAAGTGTTCAATTGCATCCATCAAACGAAAAGCATAGAAGTTGAGTTTTGGACATTCAGTGCATGTGACAAATGTGCTTGAAATCAAAATGTTCGAAAATAATCCAGAGACGAACTTGCCTAAGAATTTTTCCAAGATATAGACTAGGCAATACAGTTTTTAACGTACTTGGATATTACTTGTGGTGACACAATGCCGCTGCACACGCATTGACCCCCCCCCCCTTCGGTGAAGACGACTTCAAATCAGGAAAATGAACTTAATGGGTGTGTAGCGAGGGTGCCGAGATCGCTAAAATTGAATATCGCTAAAAATTAATTGCGTTTTATTTGTAATGGCTTCATTGATATGCATTTTTTAATCGCTAAAATAACATCTCGCTAAAAATAAATTACCAGTTTTTAAGGAAAAATCGCTTAATTTGCGTCTCGCTAAAATTTCCACTTATACGGTATACCGTTCACAATAGCTCAGTTGGTAGAGCGCTCGCTCCGTGATCGGGAGGTCGTGAGTTCGTATTTCGGCCGCGACTGACCTAGTCATTAAAATGGGTAGCAACTGTTAATTCGCCATGCGCTCGGCACTTTGAAGTGAAAGTTGCGGGTCCTTCGGATGAGACCTTAAAAATCGAGGCCCCGTGTCAGCGGCAGGCTTTGGCACGATAAAGATCCCTCACTGCTCAATGGCCCTGAGTGCCGAGTAAAGGTCAAAATTTGAAGCCCTTCACCGGCATACGGTGTCGTCTCCGTATGAGTGAAAAATTCTCGAGAGGGACGTTAAACAATATACTATCAAACAATCAATCATCATAAATATATAAACTTAGATTATTGTTATTAATATTCAATAGCAAAGGAAAAGGATTTCAAAGAATTCATACATTTTCAATATATTATCATTTGAGTCCCGCTTTAACACCAGAACCCCTGACACAGGGGCCATGAAATTTACAATTTTGGAAGAGACATCCTTCCTCCAAATAAATATGTACATATTTCATTCATTTAATACCGAGGAGCATAGAAGGTTTTTAAAGAATGTATGCATTTTCACTATAAAATCAGTAGAGCCCAAATCTAACACCAGAACCCCTGACCCTGGGGTCATGAAATTTACAATTATGGAAGGGGCAGCCTTATTAAATTTGACTATATCTTGGTTAGTTTATTAAATACCCAGGAGCAGAGGAGATTTTCAAAGATTTAATGTATTTTCTATATATATAATCAACAGAGCCCTGCCTTAACACCAGGCTTAGGGGCCATAAAACTTAGACGATCTCACTTTTGCAATGCAAATAATGGTAAATAAAAAATAAGAACTATTAAACGTCAATCAGTATTTGTCGTCATGATAGATACTAGCTGAGATGGGTTTTTATTTGAGTTTCTGGCGAGATATTTGTTCTACAGTTCCCCCACTCTCCTTCTCCCTCTCTCTCTTTTATTTAAAAATTATACATTTCATCTTGTAGTTGAACACCTTCAGTTATGAATGACACGAGATAAATCAATAACGTAATTTGTAGGTTATCCAGCAACGGCGGAGCGGATCTGTCAGTTTTAATAGAACGTGGGTGGAGTACAAAAACGGATTCGGAAATGTGGAGGACTCCTAATTGGATTGGTATGTGTTAATTTCATCATTTCTTATCGAATAAGTACTTCGTTAACATATAATTTCTCTTATTCCTAATTTGAAATAAAGATTATAATAAATGGTTACACTTGTTAAGAAGGCATAATTATCTTTTATCCTGTAGTTAGATCTTCTTTTTTAAAATTTATTAATTGATTCCTTTTGGTGCATGAGATAATTGCAATCGAGAATCAAAAAATATATAGACTGACATTTATTTGAAAAGAAAAAGGGGAATTAACTGGGTGAATAATTATACAGGAAATGACGTTATACATCAACTTACCAAGGGGAGGAACTCCCCCCTCTACGTCTCAATCACACTGACAAATGGTACAAAACTCTATGAATTATACAACCAGTTCTCTGTTGGTGACGAAACCAACAAATACAGACTTTATCTTGGAGGACCAGCTACCGGGACCCTGGGTAGGTAAAAGTAAAACATGTAGAATGACAATCAAAGAGATAGAGAGAGATTAATTAGTCTTGTTCAATAAATAGTTAAAGGTCATTTAATGATATGCGATCATTATAACTGTTGTTTTAATACGAGTGTTTGTTTGAAATAATTAATACGCATCATTTTCAATGTTTTACAATAAGATTAATACTAAAAATTATAAGGTTGTACAATATAAAATAATATAAAATATAGTCTCGGGTTTTCTTTATCTTTTATTGTTATAAATTGAAATTTATATTTGTTTTGATATAAATGAAAGTGTAATATTTAATAAATATAGATAAAATTTTACAAATAGGAATGGTTTGATTTAATATAGATAGTCATGTAAAATTTCATCCTTGATAATGTTCATTATATCATATAGATTTAGTTGATATAGAAAGTCATGTTATATTTTTTACTTGATACTGTTCATTATACAAAATAGATATAGAAGGTCGTGTAATATTTTATCTTTGATTACTGTAGGTGACGCTATGTTAGACACGGGGAGTTCTGACGGAGATCTGTCTGGGATGTCATTCTCCACCCTGGACAGAGATACCGACAGATGGGATTTTAACTGTGCTGTTCTTTATGGAGGAGGAGGCTGGTGGTTTAACTGGTGTCATGACGCCTACATCAACGGTCCCTGGTCCCCGGTATACTGGAGAGAACCCTGGTATCCACCACTTAAGAATGGCAGTGATATAACGGAGACTCTCATGATGATCAAACCTAATTGATTAACGTAACATGATGTGTTAATGACTCGTTTATTGTTGTTAATGTTGTTTTTTAGACTTGAATGAGTTTAGGACATTCAGTGAGTTATGAGGGGTTTTTTTAGGTTCATAAAGTGTAACATATTTCACTCATGCATGTACATACTAATTCAAATCTATATATAATAGATCATGGTGTTATAATTCTAGTCTTTGTTCTAGATCTGTTAATGATGTAATAATACAAAGTTATATTGTGATTGGTCTTATATTATTATGTGATTTATTTCTTGATATAGTCTTATTATACTCTAAACATAATGTAAAAACTTATTATTCATTAAAGCGACTGTATTTATTCTTTTTGTATAATAAAGTTTCTGTTTTAATCTTACTATATCTTATTTATTTATTAATCTTATGATATTATGCAGTAAATAAATAACAATGAAACATATGCTTATTCCTGTTGCACGCCATGGATTTTAAAATGATTGTCCGCGTGAATATATAGTCAGGCAATCCTAAAGAAGGAATTTCTTTAATATATTAAGGCTCTATATGTTATTTTTATTATTTCTCCGATATCTAGAATACCACAGAAAAAAAGAGCCACTAAATGCTAAAAAGCCTGATGACCTTTTTTTCATTTTGTGAATAATGCACAACTAACATTTGTAGACAAGAATATAGGGGAATAGATATAAGCATTAAATCATTTTTGTGAAAAATGTGAGCTCATAACTGCGGCGGATCCTGTGTGCAAAGAAATCATGCATCGCGCGTTACACCTTTGTATTTATGAGACTACATCTTTCAAAAAAAAAATGCTTAAGTTCTTAAACATCAAAAAATATATTTACTTATCAAAGACTTAAAATATATGGAAATCTTAAAGCAGGACCATGTTTAAAAAAACAAGATGCGTTTGTGAAACTTTGATGTCCCCGTGCAGCAGCTTTTTAAAGATTAAAGTTTCTCAAATGTAGTCAATCTCAAGATATGAAAGAACTTTTTATACAAAGACTTTACCTAATGATTACTTCTGTGAAATGTGAGAGCCAAAGCAGCAACCATTTAAAGTTATTTACAAGATTAAACTTTTTAAATATGGATCAAACTACAAAGCAAAGGTCAAAGGGTCAAAATAATGGTACCAAGGAGAATGCCTTGTCATTAGAAAACTACATATGAAATATTGACATTTTTTGCCAAGGTTATGTTTTTCACAGGTTGATTAACGTATATAAGGCCAAGGTTCAGGTTTATAGGTCAACCATGTTGGTATCTTAACGAAGGTCCTGTCAAAATTAAAAGGTTATGGCCAAAGTCATTTTTTTTAAAGTGAGCCAAACAGTAGTGGAAAGATTAAAAGGTCAAATATGTAATTTAAAAAAATCAATGTCTTGTCTTATGAAATATACATATTTATATCTATGGAAGTATGGAAACCCTAGCCATAACTGTAAAAAAAATATTGTCATGCTAATTTTGTAAGATTTGTTAAAAAAATACGTCCATTCCATTTAACTATTTATTTTTACTCCATAATCTAAATATCTAATTGAAAAAAATACAGGTGTTTCGATAAAAATTCGAACAGGAGGAAGATATTGAGCATATGAAATTAAACTTCAATTTATGATATTGTTTTATGTATACTTCGTTCTAAGAATTCATGTTGGTGAATTTTTCAAACTTTCACAGAATTTTAAACATTTTAATGCATTATCAATGTAGCCACATAAACTACAGCCAATATCAGAAGACTGCTCTTCATTCGTTGCCCACTGTTTACCATTCTATCAGTAGACTGTTCTTCATTCCTCCCCCACTGTTTACTACTCTATCAGAAGACTGTTCTTCATTCCTCCCCCACTGTTTACTACTCTATCAGAAGACTGTTCTTCATTCCTCGCCCACTGTCTACCACTCTATCAGAAGACTGCTCTTTATTCCTCGCCCACTGTTAACCACTCTATCAGAAGACTGCTCTTCATTCCTCGCCCACTGTTTACCACTCTATCAGAAGACTGCTCTTCATTCGTCGCCCACCGTTTACCACTCTATCATAAGACTGCTCTTCATTCCTCGCCCACTGTTTACCACTCTATAAGACTCCTCTTCATTCCTCGCCCACTGTTTACCACTCTATCAGAAGACTGCTCTTTATTCCTCGCCCACTGTTAACCACTCTATCAGAAGACTGCTCTTCATTCCTCGCCCACTGTTTACCACTCTATCAGAAGACTGCTCTTCATTCGTCGCCCACCGTTTACCACTCTATCATAAGACTCCTCTTCATTCCTCGCCCACTGTTTACCACTCTATCAGAAGACTGTTCTTCATTCCTCCCCCACTGTTTACTACTCTATCAGAAGACTGTTCTTCATTCCTCGCCCACTGTCTACCACTCTATCAGAAGACTGCTCTTTATTCCTCGCCCACTGTTAACCACTCTATCAGAAGACTGCTCTTCATTCCTCGCCCACTGTTTACCACTCTATCAGAAGACTGCTCTTCATTCGTCGCCCACCGTTTACCACTCTATCATAAGACTGCTCTTCATTCCTCCCCCACTGTTTACTACTCTATCAGAAGACTGTTCTTCATTCCTCGCCCACTGTCTACCACTCTATCAGAAGACTGCTCTTTATTCCTCGCCCACTGTTAACCATTCTATCATAAGACTGCTCTTCATTCCTCGCCCACTGTTTACCACTCTATCAGAAGACTGCTCTTCATTCGTCGCCCACCGTTTACCACTCTATCATAAGACTGCTCTTCATTCCTCGCCCACTGTTTACCACTCTATAAGACTCCTCTTCATTCCTCGCCCACTGTTTACCACTCTATCAGAAGACTGCTCTTTATTCCTCGCCCACTGTTAACCACTCTATCATAAGACTCCTCTTCATTCCTCGCCCACTGTTTACCACTCTATCATAAGAATGCTCTTCATTCCTCATCCACTGTTTACCACTCTATCAGAAGACTGCTTTTCATTCCTCGATATCTGTTTACCACTTTATTAAAAGATTGCTCTTTATTCCTCGCCCACTGTTTACCACTCTATCAGAAGACTGCTCTTCATTCCTTGCCCACTGTTTATTACTCTACAAGGAGACTGCTCTTCATTCCTCGCTCTTCAATCATCGTCCACTGTTTACCAATCTATCAGAAGACTGCTCTTAATTCCTTGCTCACTACTCTATCAGAAGACTGTTCTTCATTTCTCACCCACTGCTTACCACTCTATCAGAAGACTGTTGTTCATTCCTCGCCCACTGTTTACCAGTCTATCAGAAGACTGCTCTTTATTCCTCGCCCATTGTTTTCCACTCTTTTTTTTCTCTGGGCAACTAAAAAGAAAATCAAATAATTTATTACTTTAAAAAAACAACGGTTATTATCTCATTTTGTTACACCCTTATAAATAGATTTCTGTATATTTCTTACTAATAAAAAGTCAAACAAAAGAAATGTTTATTACATCGGTCTAACAATTTCACTGTTGACTGGCCTGCTAGTCCAACATAGGTATTGTTAGACCGCTACGTCACTTCTACATCACAAGTAATTAATCATCGTTCAATATCGGCGACACGGAAATATCCGAAGTAAAGTACTGCAAGAGTTGTTGCTACATGTACCAGCAAAAAAGAAGGGTAGAGTATGCTTTGTGATAAATCATTTTTGTGAAATAATAAATTAATATTTAATTTTGTTCTTCCTCAACTCTTTATTTGTATTTACTGATATAGCCAGTATTTGCCATATAAAGTAATGGATAATACAGTGTGTATTGATTAAATCTTAAAGGAGCACTGAAGGGTATAACAAAACAGTTATAGACTAAGAATCGGGCAACATATTATTTGCTGGACCTGAAGGTGAAAAAGTTGCCCCCATACCCAGTCAGTAACTGTATAATGTTTTGTATTTTTTTTTCAAACTATCAATTCAGACTCTTCTATTCTACTTCAGTAAAGAAGAAATATTGAGCTGAAACAAACTGCAACATTTCTTTTTTTTCCCTAATTCAAACAAATTTTCTGATTCATTTATGTTCGTGTATATTCTGCCAGTAAGTACTAGATTAAAGTCTATCACAACGTACTGTAATTTCGTTAATTTAAAACTTCAATAAAATTCCTTAACATGGACTTCGGTGGATTAATTCAGATTTATACACAACATTTTCTGATGCAATTTGTTTATTTTCCTCCTTCATTTACTATATTGACTAGATTATTCCACATGCCTTTGGATCGCTTAGAAAAAAAAATGAAGTGTTAAAAACATAAAGGTATGGAACTCTTTTCAAAGTGTATCTACTTTTAAGAATAAATTTCTTTGAAATCAAATGCTTTACAATTACTTTCTATCCAAATTCATTTATATAAAAACAATTTTCATTGCTACCTAATTTCATTCCGTAATTCCGTATATTTCTTGAGATATTCTGAAATCAATTCCTAAATGGACCGTATTTTTTACTTGACATCAGCTTCGGCCTTTGAAGTGCTACACTAACTGTTAAAGGGGAACGGTAGGACAAATTTTCCCCGGAATTTACCCTATGATCAATGCATATTTGCTCATTCATTCCAGCTTTACAAGATCTCTAATTTGATCATATGAACTTAGTAAGTCACCAACAACATTTAGCAGTTTAATTGTTTTTAAAATTGGAAGGTATATTTTATTTTCCAAGAAAAATTCGTTCAACCATACCTTCTTAAACATTCATGAACAACATGGCGGTACAGTTGATGATGTCGACGATTTCAAATAAATTTTTCGCTAAAGGAATTATTACAGACTTAATCCTACAATCTAGAGTAAGAAATCAACTTCAAAATGTTGAAATATATTGCAAATACTATGCATCTCTTCGCTTCTCTTCAAACAACGTCTGTTTACATGTGAATGACCAGGGGTTCAAGCTGATTTTGAGTAAAAAAAAAAAGTAGGTCATTTTTTACATTGATATCAGAATACATCCTCGAAAAATACATTTGTATTCATACATTTCCTAATTATTGCGTAAAGTCATATTTTCAGACCAGTATGGGTTACAGATAATGTTAATTTTGTATTAAAATCAAAATATTTGGCAACGGTGTACTGTCGTACAAATGACTGCATGATATTTAACAGCTGTGCAAAGTCATGCGCGCTCGAATTAGACTTGGCCTCGTTAATATGTCAAAAGGGGTAGTGTCGGTGGTCCCCTGGAGCAAATATATCTTTTTATTTGACCTAGGAGGGTGTTGCGAGCTTTTCGCAATTGAATTCATTTTTATTGGCTTTTGTCAGCTGTTGGAGAGTCTGCAGATGCTGTTGTCTCTTCAAAAGAAAAAAAATGTTTTTATCATTTGTCCTTAATGGTAGCTTAATGGAGTTTAGACATTAAGCACTTGTAAGTGTTGCTTAATGGTAGCTTAATGGTGACTTAATGGTGGTCTATAATTATTAAGGACCTATAAGCCACCATTAAGCTACGATTAAGCTACATTTAATTAGAGGGTGTGTTTCATCTTGTGATATTTAACAGCTGCGCAAAGTCATGCGCACTCGAATTAGACTCGACCCCGTTAATATGTTAAAAAAAAGGGGGGGGGGGTAGTGTCAGTGGTCCTCGGGGGCAAATATATCTTGTTATCTGGCCTAGGAGGGTGTTGCGAGCTTTTCACAACTTCTTTTTTATTGACTTTGGTGCATTGATCAGCTGATGGAGAGTCTGTGGATGCTGATGTCTATGCGATTGCACTTGTCCATTTTATCCAATGCATGCTCGACGGGGTTTAAATTTGGCAATTAAGATGACCAAGGCAGAACATTGTTATGTTATGTTATGGATTTGTAAGAATGCTCTTTTCAAGAGATTTGACAATGGCCGTGTAATGTCAGATTTCATTATGGTTCTAAGATGCTGCAGTACTAAAAGTCATATATAGATGGAATGTCTTTAAAATACTATTTTTGCTGGCAAAATCCTTGTAATTTGAACCGAATCAGGCCTACTTGTATAAGATACTGATAAGATGCCTGTAGGTACTTCAAACTGTTCAGCGGTGATGTTGTGGCCATACTTTATAAGTATGAGACTTTAGAAGTTGATAACTGCGCTGTTGTTGAACAAAATTGCATGGATATATCGTCGGGCATTTATTCCAGCAAGTGTTTTTTAGGTCTTAAAATTTAGGGTCGGGACTTTAACATATAGGAAAAAGGTCATGCCAATTGATTAAAATTGGGAAAATATCACAATTTTCATTTTCTCTTAACAAATTCAAAGAAGAGCAATTTCTTTATTTTCATGTCATTTATTGACTTTACCTTTAATAAATTTTTTTTGAAAATCAGCTTAACTAGTTTGCTCTTTTATATAATTCAAGTTTAATTTTTTTCTCTGCTAATTAGAATTAAGATACATAAATGTCATTTTCCGAATTGTCTTTCGGGAAATAGGGAGAAACACACTTTTTACAACTGGTGGCTACAGATCATGATCTTTACGTGTTTAGGGAAATATTTCTCTTCTTTCCAGCTTTGGACAATCAACAACTTTTCATTTCCTAATTTGATAAATATTTTTTTTTATCAAGCTAAACATTTTCCCGCCTCCTAACCCGTTTTAATAAAAAGTCTTCTACAGATAAAAGTGCTTGTTTTAAATTTTCTGCCATCTGAAATAAGATCAAAACTCGAAGCCAGACGAGAGGCCAATAAAGGGTAGGTAAGTTGATTAAATGTACAGGTTGATATAAGAACATTTTTAATATTGTGAATAAAAGGTTGTTATTATTGCCATATTGGACTGTTGAGAAATATCCTCCTAAATTGCACAGAAAAAGGCTGTTTATTGTTCAACATTTACTTTACGGGATCTGTTAAATTGTGATTAATTAATAAAACATATAACCATAACCCTTCAGTTTTTGTAGCTAGAAGTTAATAGCGATTCAATTATAAAAATTCTGACATAAAAACAGAATGAAAGATGATTTTTAAAGACAAATTACATGTGTACACAAGGCGGGGCCTTTTAACCCCTCCCCCGCGTAAGAAAAGGATTGATTAAAAAAATATATGAAAAATATCGTTACTGTGACTGATCATGAGTTCAAAAAATTTGAGTACCCGGTGTTACACTGATGCAGTTATGAGATACTTATAAAAGAAATTTTAAAAAATAATGCTTAAGGGGGCCGACTATAGTTTCCATTGCGCAATAATTCGCGCATCATAGTAAAATGAAGCGTATTTACTGTTTTCATGCAACTTTTTTCGCTTAATTATGAAAATTAGACAAAAGTAAGAAATTATAGGTATAAAAATATAATTACAATTTGATAAAACTGATTTTTAAACCGCTTTTGCAATTGATAGGTAGGTTGACCTCGTTGCAGTGTGTTTTTGACGTTATGATAATCTGTACCTCTTAAAGAAAGGGGTAATAAAAATATAATTAAAGAAAAATTAATAAACATACGCTCTTGAAATTTAAAACATAGAAATTTGAGAATATCTCCAATATTGTTATTATGTTTTCATGTGAATCCATTGCGTACGTCATTTTTAGTAATGCTCTATAAAAATAGTAATTTTTGCTAATTTTTTGCATTTTGAGATGCCCCCTCTGGTAACAAGACGGTAGAATTTTGTGTTTCTTACATATATTGTATAATATAGTATTACTCATCAAATATTATAGTTTGAACAAAATGTCTACTGTAGTATTTGTATAATTTGGTCTAAAGTGCTAAAAATTGGCATTTTCCTATACAATCCTATAGTAAATGTACCTGTATTTTGAGAAAATTCCATAAATTACACTTATTTAGACTTTACTTTCCCCAAACTTTGCATGTACACTGAAGTTAATGTAAACTATATATGGTATAAAAATGAAGAAATCGCTATTGTAATTTCACACAATAAAACTATAGTCGGCCCCCTTAAGTATTAACCATCTAAAAATATTCAAGACATCCCCCAAGGTGTTTTTTTATATTAAAGTACATGGATATATGGAAACTTTTTTAATAAACTTTGTTAAAACTTTAAAGAACATTGAATCATACGTAGAGGCATACAAGAAAATTGTTGCATGAAAAAATTTCAATTTCAAGCTTTAGAGAGAAAGGACTTTTTGAATTAAATTATAAATTAAAGAGTTATCCTTCCTAGCTTGGTTATATCCTTATATTGATATAAAGTTCACAAAATCGAACATTTTCCCTAAATGAACTATAGCAATTGTGTGTTTCATTCATCAAATTTTAAATATATGATATTCAACTTCAGATTTTAAAGATAATATCCTTTTTTGTTTCTTGATTAAATGGCAATTTAATTCTTAATGCAGGATATGAAAATAACGAACAGTATTCAATCTCAACGTCCATTAAACAAATATACAAAACAAAAGCAGAGCAAACACGGACCTCCGAAACATCAGAGGTGGGATCAGGTGCCATGGAGGAGTGTGCATCCCCTGCCGACCGGTCACACCCGCCGTGTGCTCGTTGTCATAATCAGGAAATAACGGAAAAAATCCGTGGTCAATTCAGTGTATAAATAATGGACTAACAATTGGTATGAAAAACGTCAGTCAGCATTTCATTCAATGATAAATTGTATTTGCTGACAAGGTCATTGTATCGACCATAGAATTTACGAAATGATGACTTTAAACGAGACTGTTGATATTCTTGTTTCATCAACTTGCTTGTCAATAATTTACCTCGTTTAAGAAATTGTTCATATGTAAAGCATGCTCTTGCGTATCGAATCAACTGAGATATATATACTCCGTATGCAGGTGATGAAGGTATATTGCTGCATAAGTAAGGGAAGTTGACTATAGAAAAGTTAAAGTCATCACGTTTACAATATAGCTTGGTTGTTAGATTACCATTAGTGTCTTTTTCAAGTAAAATATCCAAGTATGAAGCAGAAGTGTCGGACTCTGTGGTATCTTTTATCTCAAGCTCACCAGGATATATCGTGTCGACGTAGGAATGGAAATTATCATTATTGATTGACAATACGTCGTCGATATATCTATATGTCGAGTTGAAGGCAACAGCAAGTGTTTTCTTCTTTTCACGCAAAAGATTTTGCATAAATTCTGCTTCATATGAATATAAAAATAAGTCTGCTAATAACGGAGCGCAATTTGTACCCATGGGAATTCCAATAGATTGTTGGAATACCGGTCTCCAAAAACCACATAGATATTGTCAATCAGAAACTCATGCATTTCTTGATGTCAACTTCAGAGTACTTATGTGTGCAATCAGAATCTGTTTTAACAAAATAATTTTTAAAATGACCAATGACGAGGTAAGTAAACTTACGAGTTCCATTTTTGTTGAAGAAGCAGCTGTCAATGATATCAAAAAGCCTGGATTTTAATTTGTCGTGGGGAATTGTTGTGTATAAAGTTGAAAAGCTAAGTTTTTATGCTGTTGATTTTTGTAAATTCATGTGATTTAAAATTGTCCAAAAGTTCTTTAGAATTTTTAAGTATCCACATCTGATTTACACCACTTCTTGAATATATAGTTGTACAGTACTCTTGAAGTTTTTCCTTCACTACTGTCAATATTTTAGTGAGAAGTAACGAAAGAGGCTTGGTTGAACATTTACTGGAACCTGCAATGTATCTTTTTTTGTAAGGATTCTTATGAAGTTTCGGAATCCAATATATAGTAGTAAAAAGGGTAGTTCAAATTTATTTTAGCTCTGTTGAATATTAAAGATATTCAAAACTGACATATGATTTTAAAGAATCTCTTCCTTAGAAAGAGAAGTATAAGTAGGATTACCATTTGTGGAATGAAATCAAAGTTCTTCTAGAATGCAACTGATATAATGAGCCTTACAAACGAAGACAATGTTGTTACCTGCTTTGTCGGCAGGAACCAGTACGTACTGATCGTGTAATCTATCTAATTCTTTTTTCACTTCTGGTTTATTGAACACAGAAGGATAAATGGTTTTCATTTTGCCCCTCAATCTTTTGATACGTGACTTTAACATGGATCTGATACATTTAATCCATTCTGACAAGGTGTCAATGTCTTCTTTTTCATATCTAGCCCATCGTCTGTCGTAATTTTCAACAGAATCCATAATATTTATGAAATTCCGTCGCCAGTTGAAGGATCGTGTTTCCCTATATTCAGGACCTCTAAAATAAGTGATCTAAGGTCCTCATTTTTAACTATATTTACGTCACCTGTAATAACGTGTCCAGCAGGACTATAGTTACAGGGCGAATAAGAACATAAACATGATGAAGGATTATGTTTCAGATACTCGGTATCCAGGCCATGTAAAGTTTTTTTGTAATTAAAAAGTTTGGAAGCAATAGTCGATGTACACTTGCAGGAAAAACAAGGGATAGTCTTTAACTTGAAATATGGTGGAATACAAGACTGAACCCTTTTGTGATTATGAATATTACTTATATTAACCGCGTCAATTCCTTTATTGGCATTTTGAAGTTTAAGGAAAAGACGGATTGTTTTAGCTGCATTTTCTTCCGTGAAACGTGTGGGTTTAAAAAGCGTATGATGTGCAATATCCATAATCACAGAACCGAGCCTATATTCAGGTGTCGAGGAATCTAAATTTGGATGTTCCTTGGTCTTTTCAAGAAGACTATTTAAAAGTTTCAAAGGGACAGAGTAAAGTTTGGTTCGAATATGATGTAGACCTAACTGTTGATTTACATAAGGTAGTAATGAATCAAAAGAGACGTCGTGTATTGCAGGTTTATTGTACAAACGATGTCCGTGACTACGCTTAAGTCTCTGAGTATTGTTAAAAAGTCCCATCACATTTACATTATTACACTGCGGGCTTGTAAGATTTCCAACACTATCGACATTGTCATTACATCCATAGGGAAAGGCTGTCCCTAGTTTCCTAATCCAAAATTCTTCACGTTGTCTACGGAAAGATGTACTCAACGACGGACTATTTGTGTGGTGATAAATCTTTTCCAGAATTCTAACTTTCATTGATAAAATAGAATGATCAGGTGAATTAAAATGTTTATATAAAAGCTGCTGACCACCATGATTTATTTGAAATCGATGACCTGATATTCTTTTGTTAAGCGATCCCTTGGTTTCACCGACATAAATAAGTCCACACAGATTACATTCTATTCCATAGACAACATTAGAAGATTTGCAGTTCAGATTTTCCCAAGTTTTGGTATAGAAGCTCTGTACAGTAAGATTACTGATGAAAGAAGTGTCAGTTATCAAAATGTCACAGGTTTTACAGTTTCGCACAGAACATTTTGAAGCCGAAGACATTGGATCGGAAAAGGAATCATCCAATATATTTGTAATAGAAACTTTACACTCTTTCAATTCGGTATATGATGTATTGGTTCTATACCAAAACTGGGAATCTGAAGACTGTACATATGACATATGTTTAATATCCCTGAGGATAATCCGAGGGGCACCAAATGAACTCCTTGAGTCTGTGTCCCTTATAGACTCAAAGGAGTGACGCCTTTTTATACTGGGCGACGCACCTGCCAGTATCATTTCGTTATTATGTGTACTCATGCATGAATAAGTACCGAACGACAAGTATCCTCGGGGACAAATTGTCCACCAGCAGAGTTACATGTTCGGTGGTTAAAGAAGGATATGGAAATAACGAACAGTATTCAATCTCAACGTCCATTAACAAATATACAAAACAAGAGCAGAGCAAACACGGACCTCCGAAACATCAGAGGTGGGATCAGGTGCCATGGAGGAGTGAGCATCCCCTGCCGCAGCGAAAAAGAATTCACTTTTAAGCACTGGTACTTTGTTTCCATGGTAACACTGCAAAGTAGCAATTATACCCAATTTTTCTTATGGTTTGGTGTTGCAAGGTCCTAAGGATGCATATTTGCCAGTCTTGAATTTTGATGTTTTTCCTCAAGACAGTAGCATTAACCCAATCTTAGTTACTGGTTTTGCATGGTTACACTGTGTTACCATGGCAACCATAAAAGTTATTCATAGAATAATATTGCTTATACTTATATACTTAAGGTCAAACATTTTCATTGTTTTTCTTAAGTTGTTGCTTGAGTTTGAGCATGTAACACCTACCATTAGTGAATACGGAGTGTTTTTCAGCATATTTCAGCATTTTAAATGTATTCCAAATGTACCCTTGGTTACCACTTACTTAGAGATATATTCTAAACAGTTTCTTTACAGTATAAGTGACATCAAGGTGTCATGTTTTTGTGAAAATGGTTTGTTTGCTTTCTCTAGTTTTTATTATGCCACAGTCAAGATTTAAAGTGGCTGAAAATCTCGATTTTTCAAACTTTTCCGACTGTTGCCGTAGCAACCGAGACACATAGCAACGAAATTTTGTTTGATATTTATTTCTGGTGTCAAGTACTAAGCATGGGTGAAGTTTCATCAAAATCGGTGACCATGCGTGGCAACGAAGTTTAAGTGGTTACAGAGAATGGCTTTTAATTACAGACAAACTTACGCACGTCTCATCTTTGACAAATCCCCCAACATTTCATAAATGAACCAATGAAACAAGCTTAAAGACTGTAGTAAAATTGGGTAGAGCTCAATGACATTAATTAATAACACAGGTAACAATTAAAGTAAGCGAAACAAATTCAAAATATCACCAATCTAAGATCTGACCAAAACCTGATAACAATTATGAGCTAATAGCCTTGATACCGTGGGATGGAGAGAGATGTCAAGGTTGAGAAATTGCAAACACGTTCCAAAGATCAAATAACGCAATTACTTTTCAATTATAAATTCCCAGTACATCAATTTAAATATTTAAACAATGCCCAAATCATAAGTACATCTATAAGAAACTAACAAAATGTCTTTATAGAAAATACTCATTTATACGCATGTTTATTATACGGGAATGTAGAAAAATACGGAACTGATCGATGTATATTTTTGAAATTCTTTAACTTTTGAGATAGGTAAATAAATATCAAATATATCAGACATTTCCTGCTTTTGCCCTCATCTTTATGACACATTTTTAAATCGCGGAGTGGAAAGTTAAACAATATGCAGCTTAACTTATTAATTTTGCTTGTTTCAACAAAGACTTTATTGATTATTACGTTATATATTGAGGAAAACAAACAAGCAAACGTACTGAATAATAAAACCTTTGAAAATTATTTTTCTAGGTTCCGTAAAATGTCATCCACCTCCAAGTATAAGCCATATTCGTGTATAGCCTGCTGTAAGCGCATCAAGACCAGTGAACGAAGACCGCTTTATGGAAATCAGGCTCTTCGAAAATTTTTGTCAAAGAGATTTGTGAAAGACTTGAGCGAGAATGACGTAGTGTGTAACAAATGCAGGCAACTCTACTACTTCTCCCTCAAACAAGGCTCCAATATACCAGACGTCCATAATATTGAAGACAAGGAAAATGCTGCTCCACCTGATCCTGTATGACTACCCATTCTGTCCACTGGATATCGACATGACGCTTGTGGAATATGTGAAAGAAACCACGTAAACTTGTTGTCATTCCAGAACAGGCCCGGCTTGAGATGTTTGTACAACTTGGTGTGTTCATGAAAGAGGGTTCCAGATGTTGTCCTTCTCATATTTATGGCGGACACTTGACATCAGAGGCGTTGAGCTACGGAGTTTCCGAGAGAGTTGGAAAATGTACCTCACTCAGTAATGATAACTTGAGGAATCTTCTTGACAGTTTAAGAAACTATGCGAAGAAAAATGCATCCACTCGTCTGGATTTCGATAGCGAGACCTCTCTTTCTGACGAGGATTATCGCAACCTGACAGGACTCACACGGACGCAGTTTGATGATCTGATGGTTAATGTGGAGGATATCAAGACATCCAAATCCAGAAGCATCCGCACCTGTGTTGCAATTTTGCTGATGAAACTGCAATGTGCTCTAGACAACAAAATGCTGGCTACCCTTTTCAATATGAAAAAGTGGCAGGTACGCTAAATTGACGCTTTAACACTGATCATTGGTGTTTAATTGCTCTTGTGAGAAGATAATATTTTTTTAAACATTTTAAAAGTTTAATTAAAAACAAGTTCCGTGAATAAATCTTTCTATTTTTTTAAGGTACGCAGAGCCGTTTCCTCAGCGAGACGCTCCCTCATGAAGGACTTTGTGCCACAAAACCTGGGATTTGGCCATATTTCTCGAGACGACGTCATACAAAAGCATACGAGGCCTCTAGCACAGGAATTGTTTTCCCCTAGTATGTCAGAAACCCCAGTCTTGCTAGCTATATAGTGTTGGACGGAACTTACATGCAGAAGTCTATCAATTTCACCTTTTCCAGACGTTCCTATAGCCTACATAAGCATCGCCCTCTGGTAAAGCCCATGATGGTTGTCACGACATCCGGATACATTGTGTCCGTCCTAGGACCATATCTGGCGGATTCCAAAAACAATGACGCAGGTATTCTGACCCACATGATAGAAAGAAAAGCTGAAGAGATGAGAAATTGGTTACAGGACGGAGACACATTTAAAGTCGACCGTGGCTTCAGAGACAGCGCGGACATTCTGCAGGACATCGGAATTAGGATGGAGATGCCAAGTTTTCTGAAATGAGCAAAACAACACTCCACTGAGGAGTCAAACAGTTCCAGATTGATTACGAAGGTATCTTTTTGATTAGATTATACGTTTAGTATTTATATCTGAAAGTCAATCTAAGTTTTTATTTCTGATGTGGTATTCTTTTTGCAAAAAAAAATTGTTCATATCTTTTAAGGTGCGTTGGGTTGTGGAGTCCGCCAAAGGACGAATAAAGCGTTGGAAATACCTTGACCGCACAGTATCCAATAATCAGATTCCATTCATAGCAGATTACGTGCGTATGGTAACTGCAATTTCTAACAGATATTGTCCTCCACTGAGTTCTGGAACCGACGACGACCAAGCAATCGCATTGAAAATGCGTCATTTGTCACAGAAGGGAAATGAGCTCAGAGAGCTCGTGGAAAGCGAGGGTTGGGACAGGAGGCCTTCCCAATGGAAAACCATTGATGCAGATGGTGTTGCCTTAGATTTCCCTATTCTGTCGGAAGATGAGATTCGAAATATCACATTAGAAACCTAGCAGGTCAAGATGGCCAGGGCAAAAATACAAAGTCGTCACGTGTCGGCCAAAAAATACCTTTGTTGGATTCGCCACAGTGAAGGAGTCATTGTGTCGTGGTACTGTAAATGTAAGGCTGGGTCCCGTGTTGTAGGGTGTTGTGCACACATTACCAGCGTGCTTTGGTATCTTTCCTTTGCGCGTCACCAGTCTAAACCTTTGAAAGGCATTCGAAACTGGGCGGATCACCTTGAAGACGCTGCACGTGTTGTTGATGAATCGGACAGTGGTGCTGAGAGTCCGACGGAGGAATGAATGTTGACTGCTTTGAAGTTTTGTTATTTATATTTTCTGTGATAAAAGTTCCTTTTTATAAACATGAATTGATTTTAAGAATTGCATATGTCATTATTAAATATCCTCTACATTTTCCTCACTTTGAATTTTCGTTTTTTTACCTAATCAGCAGAAGGGGGGAAATGATAACGTAAATATGCATATCAGTTGTTCATACGAATAGATTTTATCCTCTGAAATGAGAAAACTATATCGAGTGGAAAATTATTTTAACTAGGATTTTCAGGGGGAAAATATTTTTTATGTCAAAGGTATATCGGTACAAGAAGTACATTAGTATACGGCGACATGATTGAGGAAAAGAATAGCGAGACTAGTTGAAATAGTTTGAGTTGCATTACATTGCCTGCAGTAAATTCTATAAAAATTTGGCATATTTCAAAGTGAAAAAAAAACTATTTCATGTATAAACTCTATTGCATGTTCTTTTCTTTTTCTATATACTTGTATGTACAAAAAAATCTTCAATTGTTTATATGTTTGGTTTTTATATGAGGCAAATGAGATATAACGTCATTGACGTCGTCCAGATTAACGGACGTCGACGTCGGAACTAACGTTACGGTAATAAAATCTCACCTTTTAAAATAATGTCCAGTACATGCCACGTGGTCAGATATCAGTAAATTATACATTATTAGAAAGATAAAATTCTAAATTTTACGTATAATAAATATCAATATTTTTTTAGAATCGGCGAAATTCGCCACAAAACGTACTTTGTTCTTAGGCCTCGCCCCCTTTTTCAATCCTTACATTGTAACAATACTGCGCGGCGTATATTCGGAAATACAAGAAATTACATTTGTACAATAAGAAAAGCCAGTCTACTACTGCTAAAGAAAACGCTAGCGACTCTTTCAAAATAAGTTCAACATAGGCACGTAGCAACATGGCTGGGGTGGGTGGGGGCTTTTCTTCCAAACATTTTACTAATAGAAATGTTCTTTGAACGGCCGATTGCCCCCCCCCCCCTTTTTGTTACAGTACACTAAGATAAGGGTAAAGGTAAAGTACATGTAGTATAAAATTTATGAAAAAAAGGTACTTAAGGTAGGATTTTTCTCTAGTTTGTGACTAGATGGAATATTCAAAGTACATTTGTTGATATGGCTTACATATTTAGATGTAAGAGATTTAAAAGACCATATTTTTCTTTCCTCATCACAATTATACAACTTTAAATAGAAATAGTGATCTGTGTTTGAAAACTAGCAGGGACTATATTTTTGGCGAAATGGTGGCGTATGAAAATATCTTTTTTTCTGCCTCTCAAATTTATTATAGTACATTGAATTAAGTTATAATTTTTACGCAATCAAAGTCTAGACAAAATTTTCAAATGTAAGTTTAATTAATAATAAGACACTAAAGTTTCAAAAAATATCAAATAAGTAAGATTTTTCACACATACTAGAACTATGTTGGCTTTTAAATGCTTCAAATCAGATTTGAGCCAAAAATCCGTAAAAAGTGTTATTTCTCTCTTATTAAACGATCAAAGCTTTTGGTTTTTGTATCATTTTATACCTTTATGCGACAGCTTTACTATATGTGAAAATTGGAAAAAGTTAAATATAGGAAGCATATAAAAATAACTAATAAATCCAAAAAAATTAAGAAAAGTAGAGGAAATTCGGATTAGCAAATATCCATTTTATTTAAATTATCCATGTCAGTTTGGTAATATCATCTTATAGGCCCCATATGGTAGTATCTTTTTATGCAAAAAGAAAAACATTCAGTCTTTTGAATTACAAGTAGGGATGGCATGATTAGAAACAGTAATTTTTCATTCTTAATGTCCAAGAAAAAGGTAATGATCTTGACCTGACCTTGCCTCTTATATGAAATGGTCAAATTTAATCTCACTGACACTATCACTTAGTGATATTGTCCTCTTGATTCTGTGAAAATTTCATAAATTTTTGAATACAAGAAATGTGAGAAGAATCCTACCCCCCCCCCCCCTCACGAAATATGACTTTCGAGTTTGGGCAATTTTCCCCCTTTTTGGTTTACTATTATTTATATATTTATTTTTGCTTGTCAACTCTTTTCCGGTTGGTTAATTTTTTCTCTTTCGCAGCCCCCCTCCCTCACGCTTAAAAATGATGCTACGTCACTGCAACGCTCTCGGAAACGGAAATATCTATTCATGGGAGAGGGGTTGTCATGGGCCAACTAATGAAAGACCCGTGTTTCCCGCGAGGAATAGGGGATTGCAGGTTGTTGGTGTTTTTTGTTTTTATGTTTTTCCCTTTTTGTTTATTGCTTACTTAAATAATAATAATTTCTGTGAAGAATGACTAAAATTACTTTTCATGGACCAATATATTGATTTTGAATGTTCGGTATATCCTTAACATACAGGAAATACCAGCCTGTATTGTATTGTAAATTAGCCCATTAGATTCGTTTTGTAGATTGCAAAAATCATACATATATCACGTTCAATTGTCAGATAAGTAAAGACATAAGAAAGCTATAGCTACGTTCTCTACCAAGCAAGTAAATTGGCGAGAATTGAAAAGAACGGAAAGTGATACTACACTGTAGCAACTTAAACATATTTTGATACTAATATTAATAGGCAAAAACTTAAAATAAAAACATTTGGAATTTGGAATAAATATTAATTTTGTCATCGGCTGCTAGAAGGTGAGGATTCTGAAAAATAATCCACGAGCGATTATACTTATCCGACATAATTGTCAACATGTATTGAATATGTAAACCTATACATACAAATGACTCTTATATACACGTACTTGATTGATTGTATATTGTTTAACGTCCCTCTCGAGAATTTTTCACTCATATGGAGACGTCACCGTTTGCCGGTGAAGGGCTTCAAATTTTGACCTTTACTTGGCACTCAGGGCCATTGAGCAGTGAGGGATCTTTATCGTGCCAAAGCCTGCCGCTGACACGGGGCCTCTGTTTTTAAGGTCTCATCGGAAGGACCCGCAACTTTCACTTCAAAGTGCCGAGCGCATGACGAAGGAACAGTTGCTACCAATTTTTATCGACTGGGTCAGTCGCGGCCGAGATACGAACCCACGACCTCCCGATCACGGAGCGAGCGCTCTACCGAATGAGCTACCGTGAACGGTTTTACACGTACTTGAATAAAAATATAGAAAGTATTTCAAGTGTGAAACGAGAAGAGTAATCAGCTGAATACTACCCAATAATAATTTCCGAACGGATTTTTAATACTTTCTAAGCGAATTGAAAGAATGCCTGTTATGTTATTCAGTCTGAACTGAAAGTCCGATTCATACCCCCCCCCCCCCCCCCAGCATAACTTTTGACTCAAAACAATTACTGATAATTCATTTTCAGTCTTATCCAATATTATTTTACATGTTGTATTAAAACAAAAATATTTGTGTAAGGTATATATAAATGATAAGAACTCATAAAACTCGAATGGGGGGGGGTTAATTTGAATTTTAAGTATTCCTCTGTCATCAAGCAGGATATAAATGGATATATCACAGAGAACAATAGGTTTTCATGTACCCATTTTCTGATTCTAAAAAGTTAACTGTGCTTATATTTTTTAAAAATCGGGATCGACATCCCTAGCATTCCTATTTATATAATTTAATGTCTGTATAGTTTATCAGTTTATTAGCCAAATTGACCATTAGATGGGGGGTTTTCCTATACAATAAATACAACCATAGTCTTCTATACTACTGTTCCAGTAATTATATAATATAAACTAGAGCAAAGCTCGTTGCAAAGCAAAGAGTAGGTCTTCCGTCCTGTTCTGACCGGAAGTGACGTCAACAAAAGAAAGCATGAGCTAAGTCTTCTCCAGTCACTTTATTCTTTCAATTTTGCATCAAACCCTTAAAAATAAGCTATTTTTGCCTACTTCCGGTTTGACCAGAAGTGATGTTGACGGACGATAAATTAATTTTTATGCTTCCAGTGACATATGTTACCCAAAAACTTGTCAAGAACGGCAAAATGTGCATTTTTTGACGACTTTCGGTTTGACCGGAAGTGACGTGCCAGACGCATTTTGATGAGTTCAATAGATTTAGCTTGACATTTTGAACAACTTTGCTTCTTAGACGTAATACAAATTCTCAATACTTTTTGAGATATCTGGAAAAAAAACTTTTGGCCCCTCTAGATCCTTAATTTAGGGGTCAGCCCTTTTTTCGAGATACCATTTGGAAGATCTTCCAATTCTGCACAAATTTTGTTCTATATATTTTAACAAAATATTTTTAGTTTAGAAGATAGAAAGCAAAATATGTGTAAATTTTCGCTCTTTCAGGCGTTGTAATATTTAACCCCTATATAGAGCCATTTTGAATAGTGAAATCGAAAACCAAAAACCGATGTGCACAACTTCAATCCTTTTATTATCTTAAATCAGTAGAATTTCTGCTCCAGCTTCAGCCGTCTCTGAGCCTTTGTCTGGAAACGAAAGCCTACAAATTTTCGTTTAAAGGGAAATAACTCAAAACCGAAAGTGACTTTTTGAAATTTTAGACAACATTCTGATAGAATTAAGTAACTTCTAGTACCTCTGAAAATTTGAGCGAAATCAGTTGAGAAATGAATGAGATATGAGGCTTCATATTTGGCGTCTAGGAAGTAGAAGAAAAAACTAGAGCCGAGCTCGTTGCAAAGCAACGAATAGGTCTTCTGTTGGAGCTACGGAAAGGAAGACGTAACCTTGAGTCTAGGTCAAACCATTCTAAAGTTATGTTAGTAAACAACCTAAAGGCTTGTTAAGGAAGCAACTTACAATGTTTCGCTAGGAAAAAGACTGTAAAGGAATGCTCTGTGCATGACCTTAAACTTTCTAAATGACCTTGCGACAAGCAATGACAAACTCTTTTATAAATTAAAATACATAATCTGTGTGTTTTCGACTGAAAAAGTTTACGTATGTTTTTTAGGTATGTTTCTTTTAGTCCATACATGCACCCAAAACATCTTATCTTTAGTGACCTTGAAGTTGAGTCAAGGTCATGCCCCACGATGCATTATATCAGCAATGTTTCACTGGTACAAATACGGTTGAGAATTTAAAGTTTCTCTGTCAGTAACATTGACTTGTCCAAAAGACTGGTTATGTTCTGTCAATTTTTTTTCTGAACATATATCGAATCGAAGGAATTTATCTAGATCATCTGTTCTACACTAATGTTTGGAAAGCTCTCAAAAGTGTGTATCAGCTTATGAAGTTGAGTAAAAATATAAATGCTTTCTTCAAAACTGAGCTAAATACTAACTGAATTAGGTAAAGTAAGAATCAAGGTGAAAGGAAAGGTCAAAGTAAAAAAGAGAATACTAATGAACAGCTTACATCAGTATGTATCACCAGGAAATGGGTTAAGGTCAAAGGAAGGTAAAACAAAATGTTGATGCAGTTACAAACGTGTATAGCCTATAGCATACGTATCAGAACATATCAGTACATATCGGCACATGAAGTTTGATGATACTATCTCGAATGGTCTCTTTAGACAGATTTAAAAAAAGGTGAGATTAAGTTCAAAGGAAAGGTCAAAGTCATAATAATTATTTTGATGCAGGAAAATATAGCTCTCATCAATGTTTATCAGCATAGGACGTTTAATATAAAAAATTGAATAGTTTCTTTGAAATTGAGCTTTGAACTGAGGTAATCGCAAAGTGGGACGGAGGGACAGACGGAAAAATGGAAGACATACATAACAAACAATATATGCCCGGCCATTTTTATGGGAAAGCATCAAAGGTTCAATGAGAATGTTTTATTTAAAATTTGGAGACTTGTAAAATGATGCATGGACACCGATCCTATGGTTGAGAACGGATAAATCAAGGTATTGTGTCGGGATAGGTGCTGGCATGAAAAGGATCCAAAGCACCTGATTCCATCAGGCATAAAACTTGAAATTAATAAATGCACAAGCGAATACGATTGATTAAAACAAGCATGAGATAGAGTGAAATAAAATACCATATAACGAGTAATTTTTACTGCTGTTTATTTTTACGAATTTGGGTCAAAAAGGGTGATTTAAATTTTTACGAATTGAATATGTTCGTAAAAATTAAAAACATCAGACGTTAAATTCCAGATCACATATTGAATTCATTAACGTACAAATAATGTGTCCAAAAACCCTATGTAAGAGAGAGAGAAAGAAAGACAGAGAGAGATCGTTATTAAATTGATATAACAATATAAACAATGCAACAAATTACATAATGAATTAATATATAATTGTTTTTAATTACCTTTATATACATGAGCAATGTACCCTTCATTTATTCATGTTTTTTACACTTCGTGCACGTCTGGTATTTACCAAAAACAAAGAGAGACAACTCAAACTAACATAACTGAAGTGAAAGTATTCATGTACAGCGTATTGAGAAGTCGAAGTTTTATTCAAAGCACATGAATCAAAAGAAAGTGTCCAAGACTGAAAACACGGGTATACATTTAATTTGAAGATATGTAATTATTAATTCATTATCAGAAGTTACTCGTCTCGAAAAAAAAATACTTAAAAAAAAGAGTAACCAGGTAGGTCTAACTGATTAATTAATTGACGATGTTTGTATAATTTATATACAAGTTAATTGAGATTTACCTGTATAATCCCAATTTATGATTGGCTTAAAAGTGCTCAAAATACTAACAGTGTACACTACTAATTATCATGATTATATAGCCTCCATGGAGTGAGCTTAATGGCAATTAGCATTACTTTTCCACATACCATGTTAAAAATTTATACGATCCGTTTTATAAATTATGTGAAATTTTACGCGTTTAAATTTTACGGATTTATAAACCTTAAAAAAAAATACCCATTATTCGGTAATATAAAAGGGGCGACATAATTTCAAAGCCAATTTCCAATTATAACTATTGGAGTACACGATGCATTTTTAACACCGACATGCCCGCGGCTCTCTGTGGTCACGCACGTGAAAAAAAATAATGGAGAAACAAGAGTGATGGTGAAAAAAACGTACATATAGTACATTACCTATCTTAAGACTTCCATCACTAATTATAATTATTTGCCGAAGCCCCTTTTCTATTACAATTTTAATAAAAAACATTAACACGGAATAGAAGAATAATTTTGCGTCAACAGGCCAAAGAAAGCGATCAAAATTCAAAATGATTTTATGCACCAGTGTTAGGAATTACGAGTTAATGTAAGATCGGTGAAGTATTCTTATTGATTCGATATAATTAAAAACACAATTTTCTATTATTTAATAGGTCTTTGTACACAATGGCTTTTTAACACGATCACAGACACTTGCTTTGTTTATGACCACAGGTGGCTGAAACTCTAGTGACTTCGATTGGCAGCGTGAGATTGGTGCGTTGGATTACATAACTGTTACAAACATCTAGGCGAACGTTGAGATCGTCAAATGTATACAACTAAATGATCGTGAATTATTCGATGAATAAAGTAAAATTACTTATAATTGTTATAATCATAAACATAGAAAGACGTGTTCACTATAAAACTAATTTATAATAAACAAAAAAGAAAGACTAATTGTTATAAATAATTTAACAGTGAACCGTAAAGCATGTATAAAGACCTATTTAGAAGAAAATTTACAGTAATTACCATAGGGTATATTATTGATAGGAAGTTTGTGTAAATTATACACATGAAGAGGTCTGATTTCCTTTCCGAATGAAAAATGTTACCTATTTACCTGGCCTTCTTTCTACTTCGTATTACGTAATACCCCCGGTATAATCGAGCAAATAACATTTTCATCAGATCAAAAAGGTGTAAAAGAACAATTTTGATTGTAAGATCCAGATCGAAATTTTTACCGTTTTTGAGTTATAAATCAAAAGCTTTCAAGTTCCCTAAATCCCTAATTATAGGGACCAGCCCCTTTTGAATGGTATTATATGAATGTACCTGCAATTATGCACAACTTTTGTTCTATATGTCTTAACAAAATATTTTTAGTTTTCAAGATATAAAGGAAAACATATCAAATTTTTTGCTGTTTTCGGCGTTCTAACTTTTGACCCCGCTTTAGCGCCATTTTTAATGCAAAAATCAAAAAACAAAAACCGATGTACACAACTTCAATGCTTCCTCTTTTCAATTTCAATGGGTTTTGTGCTCCAATTATTACCTATTCTGAGCCTTTGTCTGGAATACAGAGGTATGAAAAATTCAATCAAAAGGAAATAACTCTTAAATAGAAGGTAATGTCCGAATTGTTTAACAGTATTCTAAAAGGGTTGTAGAAAGTCTAAATGCTCTGAAAATTTGAACAAAATCCGTTCATGAATGAGGAAGATATGAAGCGTCAAAGTTGGCGTCTAGAAAAAAAAAGAATAATAAGAATAATCTTAATCATCTGAATCAGTAGAAGGTCTTCCGTTGGAAACGGAAGACCTTAAAAAGAATAATAATCTTTACCAACAGAATCAGTTGAAGGTCTTCCGTTGAAACGGAAGACCTTAATAATATCTTGACATTCGAGTTTCCTGTTCTTGCACCTTACATACCATCTTCTTGAGAATTGAACCTTTTTGGTGCCGGGGAAACATCGATTTTTTTTTCAGCAGTACATTTTTTTTCACTAGATCTGATGTAGAGGTTTTTCTTAATTTATTTAAGAGAAATAGCTAAAAATATTTTTTTTAATTTAAACAGTATGATTACTGCAATAAAATGAAAGCAAATATCAAAGAGAAAAGACAGATTATTTCTTTTTCTCCACGTTCCTCTGTTGGACTTTTAATAATTCTCATCAACTAAAGCGGGGACACCTTCGTGGTTGATTACATTGTAAGTAAAAATGACAATAAATAAATTAAAAAAAAAGCAATAACAAAACAACAATGACGTATTAATAAATCAACAACTTAATATCTTAAATTTATAACTAAAATAAATTGTGTATTAGCGAGTAAGTTAGGATTTTCAGATAACGCTCACTACACGTTAAACGTATGACGTGGCGTCAAAATTCTTCGTAAAATCTCGACGTTCTGCTATAAAAGGTACAGTACTGAGCGTTATTTTTTCAATACATACTTTTGAGTCAGGTATATAAGTTATATATCATTTTATTTTAAAAATTCTAAGCTCTTTAAAATGTTTTGAACGCAGAAGGTCTAACAGCCGGCATTTTTGGCAAATACCGTACTTTGTTCTTTAAATAAGGGAAATGTACAATAAAAGTCGACAAATCGTTAATAGATGGATGATAATCTAAATCTCTTAATTGACCAATTGCAGCAAATATACCAAAAAAATATTTCTAACATGTGTTTTTAAGAAATACACGAAAACATCTTAGATCTCGTTTAAAGAATTTTGAACAGTACTGCAGATATTCAGTTAATTAATTGTGATTTTGAAAAAATAAGACCAATTGTTTAAAATATTGATAGTTTTTCTATTATTAGAGAGGGAAAATTCTTTCCTTCAACTTAACTAAATACATATATATGTTTGCCATTCAGTATTATTATTAAGAGCCCCCCCCCACCCCTCCCCTCCCCGCCCCCAGCCGAAATCGAATTCTAAGACAGTATTTTCAGTATCTTTATTTAACATTTAATGTGTATTGTAACACAAAAAAAATCGTTTTTAAAATAAACACCAAAAGAGTCTTTAAACAGCAGTATTTCAAAACATACATGTGCCGACATTGTACAAATGAATAGTCAGCAGGTGTTGTTGTACCTAGTGTGGCATTAAATATGAATTATTTAACTTTCAAATCTTTGGAATAAGAGATAGAGGTAGTTTTATTAAATTATCAAAGTAAAGGCAAAAAAACTTTGACATATGTTTGTTTTGCTTCCTGTCCAATATTCATTGCGGTCTT
Organism: Saccostrea cuccullata; assembly: GCF_032062105.1. Taxonomy (NCBI): domain Eukaryota; kingdom Metazoa; phylum Mollusca; class Bivalvia; order Ostreida; family Ostreidae; genus Saccostrea; species Saccostrea cuccullata. The sequence continues at coordinate 142,855 of NW_026921217.1, forward strand.
TGCTGAATGTTTTCTAACCCCCATTTCACTGTTCCCACTTCGTTCACCAAGTTGCGTTCAGCGTTCACACATCATTCACCGATCACACTTTGTTGACCAAGTTGCGTTCAGCATTCACACATCGATCACCTACCGTTCGCTCTGTGTTCGTTCACCGTTCGTTCACCTTCCAGGTTGGAAAGTAGAACGTTTCAAGGATTTTACCTTGTGAGAGAGCAAGTATTATTTTTAGAGAGGACATTTACCCTGTAGAATATCTTCAACGAGTAATCGAATCATGTTTAGTGTACATGTATGAGATATTTTTGTTTTTGTTTGGGGGAAAATTTATACAATTACGAATATATCAACTGTAGCAATGTTATTTTTGAGAGGAAATATAATCTGTAGGTTCTAAATATGTTACAAGTTAATAATACTGTATTCTCTCTTCTCCAGAAACATTAATATTGACCCAGGAAAGATGAAACTCAAGTAGAAGTATCCTCAGGCAGTGTAAATTCAAGTTTGTTCAAACCATGACCCTTCAGGGTAGGGGGAGGGGGCACAACGGCGGAACAAATGTTTACATAAGAATATATAAGTAGAATCTTTAAAAAATCTTTTTCTCAAGAACCATCGAACCACGAACTCATGTGAAAGCATCCTCAGGTAGTGCATACTCAAGTTTGATTAAATCATGACCCTCGAGGGTAGGGTGGTGCTGCAATAGCTGATCAAAATTTTACATAGGAATATATAGGAAAAAATCATTAAAAATCTTCTTCTCTAGAACCACTAGGCTAGGGAAGAAGAAACTAATTTGGAAGTATCCTCCGGTAGTGTAGATTGAAGTTTGTTCAACTCATGACCCCCGCGGGTAGAGCAGGGTCACAATGGCTGATCAAAATTTTAAATAGGAAGATCTAGGAAAAATCTTTAAAAATCTTCGTCTCACGATCAGCAAAGCTATGATTGGTGATATTAATTTGGAAACATTCTCAGGTAGAGTTAATTCAAATTTGTTCATATCATGACCCCTGTGGGTAAGTTGGGTCCATCATGGGCAATCAAATCTTTACAATAAAAACTGTTAAAAACTGTTATTCTCCGGTATGGCAAAATTATACATGTGTGTTTTATTGATATAGTGACATTATCAAGTAAAAAAAATTCAAATCCCCCCTCCCCTAACAAATAAACGTTTCAATACTGAGCTGATTTCTGGGGGGTTTTTACCACCCATGTGCTCAGATGAACGATGTGGCCCATGAAACTCTTTTTTTCTTGGGGGATTACCCCATAAAGACTTGTTATTAAGATGGTTGCTTTTGTTTCTTTTTTTTTTTTTGAGATAAAATTTACTCTGAAGATTTTGGCTATTTTCAAATTGATTGGCTTACAAAGGTAATATTGTTTCATTCCTTTTTTTTTTGGGGGGGGTGGGGTTACCGTGTAAAGTCTTGCTATCATCAAGATGGTTGCTTTGGTTTGATTTACTGTATACCAACTGTATTAATGTATTTTCGAGAGGAAATTTATTCTCTAGTCTTTCGCCATCTTAAAATGTTGCTATGTTACAACGCGAAATGTAATAACAACGCAAAATGTAATAAACCCGGATTTTTACATTTTGCGTTATTACATTTCGCGTCGGGATCAACGCAAAATGTAATAACGCAAAATGTAATAACACGATTTTTAGATTATTACATTTTGCGTTATTACATTTTGCGTCGAGATCAACGCAAAATGTAATAAGGTGCTTTTTCGTTGTTACATTTTGCGTTATTTTATTTTTGCACTGAAGACAACGCAAAATGTAATAAAACAATATGTAATACATATATAAAAATATGTAAAAAAAAAAAAAAAATAAGATTATTTTTTTATTGTGTATAACAATAAAGATAAAAAAAAAATTGATTCAAATATATACATGTAACCAACATGGGAAACACACTATAAAAATATTTAGAAACAATGAGACCAAAGCTAGGACTTTTACGGACATAACTACATCTAGTAAATGTATTGTTTTACTGACTCTGATTTTGTTATATTGGATACACTGTGCTTAATTATACAGAATTAATTTAACTTTGATTGGGATAATATTATTTTTGATAGTTTGATTTTTGATTAAATTTATAACCAATAACACATTTTCAATTACCAAAGAGTGACCATAGGTTCATTAAAAGCTCTTGATATGCATGTTCGGCATGCATACATTGGTAAACAAATTAGAAGTGTATGTGTGTTTCAAGCGAGGGGGGCAGGGATAGAGTGGGGTGTTTACTTCGTATGTTTATTACTGTGTTACTGTGGACACGCAGAAATATCTATTTTATCATTGGATGGAAAAAGAAAATTTTGTTTTTGCTTGTCTGCAATGCTGGTGATTTGAATGGAACAGCATGGTATCATTATTGTCAATAAACCCCTTCCTGCTCTATATTATTTTACATCTGCAAGTACAAATTAATATTTTTTGTTTAATTCATTGCATTTATCTATTAAAAAAAGCAAAAGCACACTGGTCAAATTACCCCCAACAACCCTGCTCACACATGCATATTTCTAATTTGCAACACCTTTACTTTAAATACATTTATTAAATTGATTTTTATACATGTAGCTAATTAAATCAGTATAATATAAAATCTATTAATTGTCAGAAATTGCATATATCTATTTTTATCTTTTGTTTTATTTTATTTTCATCGACCACTACACTATTGATAATTAAACTCAATCTGGCTGACAAAAAAAAGTGTTATAACATTTTGCGTTCTTGCCTTTTGCTTAATCTCGACGCAATATGTAATAACGCAAAATGTAATAATCCAAAAATCGTGTTATTACATTTTGCGTTATTACATTTTGCGTTGATCTCGACGCAAATGTAATAACGCGAAATGTAATAATCTTCAGATGTGTGTTGTTACATTTTGCGTTATTACATTTTGCGTTGATTTCGACGCAAATCCAGGTTTATTACATTTCGCGTTGTTATTACATTTCGCGTTGTGACATTGCTAGTCATAAATACTGTGTTTAGTGAAATTCTTCGAGGGAAATTAACCCCCTTTAGTCCTGATTTCATCAATATTTCTGCCCCTTATTTTTGATTTACTGTATTTTTTGAGAGGACATTTACTCTGTAGGTTCTTAACCTGTTTTTAGTAATGTATCAATGATTTACCCCGTAAAATCTCACTATCATCAGAGTGGTTGTTTCAGCTTTAAATTACTATGCATAATCTGTATCAATATCAATGTAAGAGAAAATTTGTCCTGTAGATTTTTGCTACATATATCTTTAAGATAATTTAAGTCATAAATACTGTATTAGTTATTGTCATTGAGGGAAAATTTACCTCATGAAGTTTTGCTTTCGTTTTATGTAAATATGTATTTTCAATATTTTCTCTAAAATTTTTCAGATCAGATTGGTTCTGACGCTAGATCGTCTATATTCTAGAAACATGCTGAATTTTCACCATCTTTCAAATAAATATCTTAAAAATTCTTGGGGGTTTTTTTGTTTGATTTTGTCAATACCTGAGGGCAAAATGCTTAAAACAGAAAAAAAATTCTGTTTTGATTCTGGAAAGCGTTGATAATACGTCGCCAAGTTTACATTATCTTCCCGCTGTAAATAACAAAGAGCTAAAGCCACGAACCATCAATATCTGCCTTTAATTTTAGACAAAATTTAAGTTTAAAATCACAAAGTTTATCATATGTTATTTTGTAAAGCACAATGTCATGGTACGCTACACATAATTTTTTGGCACACAGGCAACCATCTTTAGCACATGCGCAGAGACAAATATACCTATGAAGCTAAAAACTGCCTAAAAACGTTGATTGTACGGCACTTATTTCGAAATTTGAATGTGGCCACACTCAAATACCCTTTCCAAACTTTGCTCGATAAAAATATTACATATACGCACCTTCATGCAAAATATCTTAGAGGTACTCGAGTGTAGCCAATATGAATTTTACATTTTATGAATGTTGAGCTTTCAGAAATTGAAGCAAGATCATGCATTACAATAGTATTAATATGTTCATCATATGCGTAAATACCCTAAATTAGTTATTTGTTGATAAGATTCATTCTCGATAGTTATATAATCCCAAATTTGTCAATAATTTTGTGATAGAATATGTTAAATTGTCATTTAATATGTGTTCTTTCATATAAAATTTAAAATTACGCTCTTTTCTTTCATGCTTACGTACATGATACAATGATGACGTCATACTTTGACCGTGAGGTCTACTGCATCTAAGCAAAAATAATTTGAAGAAGTTTGTCAAAATAATTTTATAATATTAGAAAAAAAGTGTTGAGAATCGATTTGTGTCGATTTGTTGCCAGCACTAGATGTTGAACGTAATACCTTGTTTCAAATCTTTTTTATTAACATAAAAAAATGTCTAATATCCGAAGTTGATATCTAAAATTCATGCAACTCTCTGTGTATTCTAGGATATATAAAAAGTAAATAGTTTTATTTGTTTACACACTGATAATTCAATTAAAGAAAATTGTGGCATTTATGAATATTATGCATTTAAGATTACAGTAAATCTTAGTCAGCTAACATTATTTTAAAACTCTAAGCTCTAAAACGCTTGCGCGCGCTCTCTCTCTATCTCTCTCTCTCTCCATAGCTTTTCCCTTCTTTAATTACCTTTTACGATGTCTTAGAACTTTTTCTTTGGACTTCCTAATTTACAGGATCAACTTACATATTCGACGATGTCATTTATGAAGTGTTTCATTTCATGAACTAAAAGTATTATACAATTTTGAAAAGAGCTAATTTATAGAGGCAGTTTTTACGTTATTTTAAGTTTGTGTAGAAGGGGGGGGGGTGGAAGGGCATACCTTTAAAAAATAATACGTCGAGGATTTTTTTCCCGAACAAAAAAAAAAGAAAGAAAAATATACTGGTAATCTAATAACTCTGAAATTGAATAACTCGGGATGATCTATCCGCACACGTATACATTATAGAAGAAGTACGTCTCGTAACTACTATAGAAACTGGTCAAATGTGTCCGAAATTCTGTAATGCATTTTGAGGTAAACACCGAGGTCACACGATTAAAATAAAAGGGTGTCAAATGTGTCCGAAATTCTGTAACATCTGAATGCATTTTAAGGGTAATACCGAGGTTATTCGATTAAAATAAAAAAGTGTCAGACTCACGATTTGCACACACTTAATGAATAAAAATAAACATGGATTTTGAACCCTAATTTACTTTTAGTAGTGTGATCAAACATAACATGGGTCGGACATATTACTGGATTATCTTGAAGTTCATACATAAGAAAATATCTGCAGAAGTGATGTGAAAGTGATACTTGGGGATGACAATTATTAAAAATAAGTGATAAAAAATTAAACTTTCATTTTCACTCCATTTTATATACATATCACCTATATATCTCAGTACAGCGAACGTGAATTGGGACATGTAATTTTGTTTCTTAGGATGCCCTTCCACTATGACTGGTAGTTAGGTTGGTTTCGCTTCAAATATAAAAAAAAAACATGGCAATATAGTGATTTTCACGGATAGAGGAGCAGGAAGAGAAGAAAACGGCGATAAAAAATCTACTGAAAAAGTAGAGAAAGTGGTTGAAAAATAATTCGTCCCATTCCCGGGTACGTGTAGTACTTTTCTAACCATGCTGATTGTGCATTGCGATTTTAAATATTTTTTTATACACACACGAGTGTAATATTGGAGACAAGCAACAATCCTTTGCTAATTCAAATACTTGATTTTTTCAACAATAAACATAGGTGCATTTTTTTATAATGCAGTACACAATAATATAATTTAAGATTAAAGGATTAAAACGCATATCTTACGTCACCCCCCCCCCCACCCCCGTCCAAGACAGAATAGAAGTTATAGCGATATGGAACATGAGAATCAAAAATAGATAATTAACTAAATATACCGTATAATTTTGCTTAAAGCACAAGATACATACCTGAAAGAAAAAAATCTAAACCCAAATACGTGTGATATCAATATTATCAAGCGGACTATGATATACCTGGTAATATAACGAGAAAAACTCGAATTTAGGGCTACAATCTATATATACTTATCTTTGAAATCAAATTCATGTTACTCACACTCCACCTTTTTCTTTAACACTTCACGAATTCTGCAAGACATATATTTCATTGTCAAAATGCACGAATAATCGGGGTTCTTCATATACACAAAAACATACGTACTCACTTTGATAATTCTATTTCTTTATAATAGGCCCAGATTCTAATTTAGAAAAAGTTCAAACAATTACTGGGCCGGGCTTCTCTTTATATTTATCCAGTCTCAAAATCTGAAAACTTTTCAGAATTTATTACATGTATATCAGATAATAATTATGTCATATAATGCAGTGATACATGTCTAGAGTATTTTAAACTACATATTTAGATAGATAACTATTGTTACGCTCAGGTGTACAAAAGTAAGCAATTAATGTTGAATGTTCTATAGCAAAGGACTTTTTACGATGTTATGACGTTACGTTACAAATAATGACGTTCCTCATGTAAATTTCATTCAAAACAATGCCATACTGTCAAATCTCTTCTTGAAAAAGTATAATAGATATTTAAAAAAGGAAAACAGTTATGAAAAACTACAAGTCTACACTATCTTTATTAAAATTCTCATTGATTTTTTAGTTAAGGCGTATTTTGATGGTTCATGGCTTTAGCTCTTTTAGTAATTTGGGGGATGTGAATAAGTTTACCACCCAGAAGTATCAACCCCTCCCCCCCTCTCCTGCATCACACTCGAGAAGCATGATAATGTAATGTTGTACAGATATTCCAACTTCTTACTCATAACAGGAAAATAAATGTAAAAAGTCTCACAACAATTGATCATGTACAGTGAGGGTTAACCCTAACCCTTAGCTTTCCGAATAACACAAACAACTGATTAAACTTTATATAGTGTTACAATATATGAATGGATTATCATGTGAACATCAGCCTTGCTGGAACTTAGATACAACTTCACTTAACGTTGAGACATCAACGACGTTTAAACACTTAGAAATCAGCATAAACATAATTCTTTTTTTTTAAATAAACTTCATGTTCCAAGCTGACAGTGTTTCAACGTTAGACTTTTACGCTTAAACATCAACGTTGTTTCTACATTGAAAAATTACCTATTAACTTTCTTTTTCGTATCAAAATTCCATGCCAATAAAACTTTATTCGGTGACGTTGTTACAACGTTGAATCAACATGTAAATGCCTGTTGTGAGTCCGGTTTTTGCAAGAAACATTTTGTTGCCAACAAAATATGTTCCTAGATGGTCAATGAAGTAACAAGACTGGTGATTTTACTTTTTGAAAATTTTTATTTTTGCTTTATTTCCGTAAGTGTCCGGATGATTTTTGTCAATCCTTGTGAGCCTGCTCATCCCCTTTATGAGCCTCGATTGCATCTGCTTTTGGATCGGGTCTATCATCTCTTTTTGGAGTGAGTCTAACATCTTTATCTGTGAATAAAACGAACATCCAAGGTCTTCCGTAAGTGTACCATGGAATTTTCTTTGTTACCTTATAAACTAGGACGTACCTATCGCTGGGGCCTCTGACGACCAAATCAGACCCATCTGACGTCACCACGCCTACAGTATAGTTCGAGTCAGGATCCCTTATACTTATTGGTATCCTATAGAATAGGTAAATGGTATCAAGCCAATGTACGTCACGAATCTCCTCATAGGGTATATTTATTAACATATATTTAACATAATCCATATCTATTTCTAGGTCCTTAGTGGACCCTGCGACAATGACGTGTTTCCCATGAAGTGTTATTTGGAAGGCATTTGTAGCCAATTTAATCATTTTGTTCTCAACATCGTTAAATACAACGACTACCCATTCACGCCATTCATATTTCTGCAAGAGAAATTTGTATAATGCGTCAGCAATTTCTTTATTTGAACTTCCATACATTTTCGCTAACAACTTTGAAGTATCAATTTTTACTTTTCCCATGTAATTGTAACGCAAATCTTCATATATTTCTCCGATATAATTTATCAGCTGGAAAATTATATCATCCCGATCGTGTTCTCCAGCAGTTCTTCCCAAAGATGCCATAGAATCTTCAATTTTTGGATCAGCCGGTAACTGGGCTATTTTACGTTCAGGATCTATGCCCTTTTTCATCATATCCATTGCTTGATAACCAACAGATAATCGTACAATACAAGATGCAACAACCAATAACACCAAGGCAATCTTCATGGTCATGCTACATAAAAAAATGGATAATTAAGGGAAAAAAATTAAATGGATAAACAATGAACAAAGAGAGATGAGATTTAAGCATGCCATAAAACAACCGCGACTATGTCCGTGCTACTCTCATCATGAACCCTTTGCATACGATTTAGACAAATGATGGGATTGTTTTTATCAAGTGATGTTGTATCTATGCATATATTGCGTCATCGACAAAAATAAAGCAGCGCATTAGAAAAATAATAAATGAAAGTTTTGAAAAATAATTATGAAGAAATAATTGAATTATGTTTATTTATGATTTATAACACCTATCCACAGCTTTAATATGTGTTCTTTATCTCATTCTTTGAAGATATTGGATGACACTGTATATATTCATAGAATGGCACGTTATCTTATGATCTTTCATTATTGCCTTTTTCATTCCCAAAATTAAAATGATTGTTCAAAAATATAGTTTGATTTTAAGCAAATGTGAAAGAAAATATCCTATGAAAAGACTGGACAGAGTGTGATACGTATTTAAGTGATCAGTTTGAAATTCAAATTTCTGTGACCTATTGAAAGACTTTATTTCTAAAATCATACAGTACCCACCGCACACAACCTAACAGAAAGCGAACCCGGAGCGCACCCCGGGTTCGCTCTCTGGGTCCGTTTCCGGTTTGCTCGGGGTCCGTTGGGGTTGACCCCAAGCGAACCCAGAGCGGACCCAAGGCGAACCCGCAGCGGACCCCGAGCGAACCCGAAGCGGACCAAGAGAGGGAACTCCAAATTCAGTAGCGGTCCCAGAGAGCGAATGCGCGTTCGGTATTTCTTTACAGAGCTGTCAATCAGTATTAGTGATTAACCAATTAGAGCGTCAAACAATCAAAATAGCATACTGATCTGTCGATAAAAGATCGAATGTGTTCATTTAATTTAATATAAATCCAAACATTGTGCATACAAACAAAACGTGTAAATGCACAGCGTAAATCTTAAATGATAATAAAATATTAGTCTATATTTATCTATTTTAGTTCTCCATGTTGTATTTTATATTTATATATTTATTTTCTTTTTCTATTAAAACAATCAATGAATTATATATTTTAATTTTCACGTAGAATGATACATGAATATTTACGTATTTATTTTCTTTAGTTCTTTATTCCTGTACTTAAAGTCCATGGGTAAATAAATTGGGAAAATACATCAGTCAATGCGTAAAAAAGAAATCATTAATTGGTATTTTTAATGACAAAAAGAGGAGAGAAGAAAAATAGGTGGTATTTGACAATTTCATCATCTCAAAATACTAACAGTACATCAATATTTACGTGTCCATTATTCAATTATTTTATTTCCATTTCTTCAATTTACTTGTTCCTTTAATTCATTCAAAATTCACATCAAAATACATTTTTTTAATTGGTCATAAAAAATTACATGTACATCTTCCTGTATATTTTTGAAAAAAAAAATTGCAGCAGGTTTATAGAAAACAATTCGAGTACGGGATTGGAAGGAAGAATCATAGAAATTTAAGAAAAAAGTTTTCAGGCTTTATTATCAAAATCTAGTCTAATGATGGGAGTTAATACAGTCTCTCTCTCTCTCTCTCTCTCTCTCTCTCTCTCTCTCTCTCTCTCTCTCTCTCTCTCCTGGTGTTGATGTTTCCTGTATTTATTTATATTCAAATATGTAGAAATATTTTTTAAAGATATTTTTTATTCCCATTAATGTATGTGTTAAGAAAGGGGGGGGGGGTATATATTATTATATTCTTAGCGGGCCGGGTGATTAAAATCATAATCGCTTCATAATTCTGAGCATGATTAAAGATCTGATAACGAACTTTCAATGTGTAACTACTGTAAATGAAATCTAAATGTATCAAGAGTACAAAAGGTAAATGTAATTTATAGATGTCAATATCATAATTCACGTGTTTGGTAAAGATTTAAACTACGATTTTGCAACATGATACTTCATCATGATTTCGGAGATCTATCCACCTGTTTACTAACAAGGCCGAGTCTACTAATTTCTGCCCTAGGGATTTTAATATTTTTTTGATATACATTGTAAATCAATTTTTACTGTTATATTATTTATTAAAAGATTTAAAAATCGAATGTTTACTATCTCGATGTCTTAGGCTCCATCTATTAAGTTGTCAAATTTTACTTTTGGACCTATCGGAATATGTTGGAAAAGCGCCAAATAATTAAATTTTCCCCCTGTTTTTTTGTATTTCTTCCCTACAGATTTCTTTTTCATTTAAGTAGATGAAAGGTATTGTAAAAAGTCACCAAATTGTGAAATTAAAAAAAAAAAAATCACCATCTAGGTTGGTCTAAGAATTAATTACTAACTTTATTTTTTCAAAGCCAATTCATCTAAAATTGCAATATTACGGTATAAATATATAACAGTGCAGATGAATTATAGGCGCATATGATTTTTTCAGTTAAAAATAGCAATATCTTTTAATTGCTAGTATGTTTCTTTGGATATTCTGTCATCAGTTTTTAGTATAATATCCATGGAGGTCTTTAACATACAATCGAGTCATGCTTCATTCTTCAGCGTCATGCATTGCTAACGAAATCCGATTATGGTGACGTCGTTACGGCTATTTCAACGTTTTTCCCTAATTTTTGTCGTAAAATCACATTTTCAGATCAGTAGAGGTTATAGATAATGTTAATTTTGTATTAAAATAAAAATATTCGGCAAAAGTGTGTAGCACAAATGACTGCATGGAAATAAAAAGATGCGCAAGGTCATGCGCACTCGAATTAGACTCGGCCTCGTTTAGTCCAAATCGTACATCCTTCAGCAGGAGAAATTGTTTATTGAGAATTTGAAAAAATATTAAGATATTAATTTGTTTATATGCATATGGATATATCGAAAATGACGTCGATAGAATTTAAATTACTGTTGGACATGAATCATATGTAAAGATAAATGGTCATCCAAACACTCCCCGACTTTCACTAAATTAAGTGCTAATTTACGACAACATTTAGTTTCAATATTACATCAATATTTCGAACAGCGCATAAAATCTCGCGCTTTTTCTCATCTCTTATTCACCCATTAGTTCTTTAGGACAATATTTTTCATAATTCTTTTTCAAAAAATAACTTTTGAATTAAGTCTCTATAAGAAGTTAATATTTGTCTTACCTTTTTTCATCCGCTGTAGCATTTAATATTACAGTTGCTGGTATAAATGTGCAAAGGGGCCTTACTTATATATGAAAGAAGGAGCAATACATCAGTTTATTCTAATATCATTGCACTAATTATTTTATTCATTAGTTAATTAGAAGTAATATTAGAATTGCAAATGAAGTTTTTGCAAAGAAATGAAAAGATTTATCAAAAATTAAACAGCTAATGCAACTTATATCACTTGATGTGGAAACTTTAACTGTGACAAAGATGGAATTAACGATGATAGGAGATTAAAAGTCTTAAAATAAATTCCTAAAATTATGTACACATTAATGGATGCGTGTGGTGTGATGCACGTAACGTCCTAAAGAGTAGCATAGATTTATTTATTAGTTCAAGTCTGTTTGTGAATGTAGGGGAACTATATTTTTGTAGAAGTCCCGGTACTTATAATAACGGCGTCAGAATGACAGATTATAGAATATTAGAATATTATTTTTCTTTATATAACAATGAGCAAGAAAGGGGATATTGGAAACTTAATTCTTCACTTGTAGCGTGTAATGACTATAAATCCCAAGCTTATATATTTGTAAGGGGTGGTTGCCAATAGTCCCGAAAATCAATTGATATGAATCGATTTCAGTTTTAACCGTTTATTAGTTACAATAATAAAACTTCTACATCAATAAACAATACTTATAGGTTTAATGTTGACCACTCTCTCCAATAACAAAATCAACTCTCCCCCGTGGTAACCTAAAATCTGCCCATAAGAAAAATGAAGACAGTCGTATATTAATCACGGCCGGAATACCTCGGACCGGGACGTCAGTGACGACAAACTTAACATAAAATGACGAAAAGTGCACAATAAATATAACAATAAGTATCATTATTATTACCAAAACAATAATTGGTATATATAATGCTGTAGATCACTAAAATTTAGCGACACCTTATTTTCGCGAGATAGTCCTTGACTCTTGATTAGCAAGGCAAAATTTTCACAAATTGTGGTTATTGCTCTATATAATCATAAGGAATGCTATTATACACGAGAATTAAATTTCGCAAGCACACTTTCTCGCAAAACCACGCAAAAATAAAGTTCTTGCGAATAAATAGTGATTTGCAGTATACAAAGGCACTAAATTAATTTAAGTAGAGCAAAGCTCGTTGCAACGAGAAGGTTTCCGTCCTATCAGGCGTTACTTTTATTCAAAAAAAGTAATGACGTCTCCAATGATAATATCCTCCAAATCTATGTCCATTATTACATAACAGGAAATATATCAGGAAAAACTTTCGGCCCCTTTAGCTCCCTAATTTAAGGGGTTTTGTTAATATCCCTCGAATGATCGAGACATTCTTCATAACTTTTCCTCTTTATATAAGAAGTTTTTAATTTCCAATAGGACTTTTAAAAAAGCATAATAGTAACTTAATATCTACTGGGCTTATTAATTTACAAAAATGTAGTCAAGGATAAATTTTGAAGAAATACAGTATATAAACAAAAAAGTCGGGATATTATTCTTATTCCTTAGATTACTCCTTAGATTAAGTAAATGCTAAAGAATTATTTAGTCAACGTTTGAATAAGCACTTTTTTAAAAACATTCGCATAACAGAAAGATTTCAGATTTTTTTTTTAAATTGAAAATTAAAGCTAAAAAGTATATGTACCATGCTAAAAAAAAGGGGGGGGGCATTCCCTGAAGCTATCATTTACAGATTAAAATAAAACGTAACAGTTTACTGGAGGACCATGAAATAAAATTATTCTGTTATAAAACCATGAGAACAAATATTTTGGGGAATTTATGTATGAATAAGGGTAGGGCCGTACTTTCAAAACTTTCTGTCAAACCGATATTTTTGTAATTGAATACTTTGAATTAGTCATAAACTAACTAAAACGTTCATGTAATACATATCTTTGCAGGTTATTTTTCATGCATCACGTACATACCTCTAAAAATTCAACAGACAAAATTGAACATAGAGATGTGTGATTTCATATTTTTTCGAGCTATGCATCAAATCACATAATATTTATGTTAAAACTTATGATAATAAAAAATATTAATTTTCCAAGAGAATATTTGAAATCGTTATTAGATAACATTCACAAACTGATAATGAATTTGTACATATCATTCAGAAAAAAATCTTAAAATATCTTTTAATTTTCAAAATTTAAACTGGGTAGATGCCATTTTTTCTTGAAAACTATTAAGAATTGTATCAAAAGTTAACAAAAACACAAGCTTTATTAATATACTGAGCAGAGAGAGCATGATAAAGATCCCTTACTACATATGTACTCAATGACCCTGAGTGCCAAATAAAGGTCAAAATGTGAAGTCTCTTACCTGTATATGGAGACGCCTCTACATAATTTTAAAATAAAATTGGAATAGTACAGTACGCAAACAAAATACAACCAACCAATCTATAACATGTGGGGTTTTAGGGAGAAAAACCCGGATTTTTATAAAGCAAGATATTTTCTCGCATGAATCTGATGGCGTCAAATCAACTTTTAACTAACAAAAATGAGATAGTCTTTCGAAGTATTCCTCCTCATCTCCCATCAACAAACCTTTTTTATGCTGACATTTTGTGATTTCAATGTGCAGCATAGTATTGGATGTAGTTTATCCATGTTGTAAGAAATCGTACCAATTGTTAAGATGTCCTCTTCTCAAAATTCCAATTTTTGTTACCATGGCAACACTTTTCATTGAAATAAAAATACTAAGTTAAATAAAATTGTGTATGTAATGTTTTATACATGTGTACAAAATTTTATTGAAATCAATCAAACACTGAAAGAGGGAAAGCGATTTGAAAATTGCTTGCAACAACCAGACAGCTGTAATGTCATAAGGTCTGAAGGATGATGGACATTATGTAATTGTAAAAAATAGTATAACATAAAAAAACTAATTGAAGTTTGATTGAATAACATCAGTAAAATATCTGTTATGTAATGGTTGTTTTTAAATTTATATTTCTGGGAAGTAAAAAATAATTTAAAAAATTATATTTTGTCAATTATGGATCTTTTTCGTTGCCATGGCAATCTCGAGGTCATTTTACTTTAGGTGATTAAATACTTGAAGATTTTACCTTACAGAAAATATACAGGTTGTTTATATAAACGTGCCAAGAAAATGTCTAAATTTCCATTTGAAAATTGTAGTAAAGTTTCCAGTAAAATCTCTGGTACTTAACTCTTTGCCCCTTGCGCTGTCTGTGACGTAATAGTAGCATTTACACGGGGTATAATTAGCAACTGTTGCCGTATATATCGCCAAAATATTCATACAATCATCTGTAAAATGAATTCAAGTATTTGATGATGATTTAATCCTGTTTATTTTGTTTAGATAATTCTTTTATGTGGACTTTAAAAGGCTTGATATATTATAGTTTACAGAATTTATCATGAATTTTAAATCTAAATCGAAAACTTCGGCTAAAATAATTGTTTGAGTTCCATTCAGGGTGTCATTTTTATGCTCCAGTTAAAATGACAGACAGTGACACCCCCCCCCCCTTTTTTTTCTTCAATCACATGCATTCAATTACCATTTTATCGAAACTTGCAGAATCTTTCAATTATAAGGTGCGCCCCCCCCCCCCTTAAATGCGCCACTGTATTGGAATATCGCTTAATTTCTATTGAACAATACTATAGCGCATTGACGATGGAAAACATTTTTATTTTTAAAATACATGTAATAAAATTGAAATGAACACATCTTATTATTAATATTTTGGCTGATATACGGATGAAATATACTGCCATGTCACTCGGCATTAAAATAATAAGTCTTAAATTAGCAATATCTAAGCCTTGCTAGCCAAGGGTTTCTGATCCAAAACCTACTCTAGTGCATAGTGGAGAAATAAAAGAGAAAAGAAAAACATCGAAAAGAATTTTTACACATTTTTTAAAACAATTGAGTAGTTTACAAACGAGTCCAAGAACTTCTAGGACGAAGCGATCAGAGTTCTCTACATTTTCCCGATGTTGTCCTATAAGTATTCCGAATATTTGTGGAGCAAATAAGACAGTACTCTTAAAACATGCATTAATTGTAGCTGTATTTTTGGAGAAATATAGAAAGTATTTCCACAATTTTTCCAAGGGTTGCCAACAGATTTCTATGACACGATGAACTTTATGAACATGCAGGGTCGATATACACGAAAACCTGTCCACTTTAATCAAGAAAAATGACGTATTTATATCAATTTATTCAAATTTGCAAAAAAAAAAGTCTAATTAATAATATGATATACAATGAAATAAATCAATAACTCAGCATCTATCAGGAGTAAATGCGAATTGGATATACAATTTTTTCACTATATACCTTTGTGATTTCCCATGATATTACTATAGTATTAAAAAATACACGTTAATGACAGAAAAAAAAATTAATTTATTATACCACCCGCTTGAAAAGTGGGAGGGTATATAGTAATTGGTATTTCCGTCCGTCCGTCTAGCTGTACGTCCGTCCGTCTGTTACGCTTTGGGGTACCCATCTCTTATCCGCAACTCCTCTTATACTATTGAGTGAAATTTAACGAAACTTTCACAGCATCTTCATTACATATTGCCATTGTGCACCTCCTATTTTAATTTTTAATCTTACGTATATTTTTAATTTTCCATAGCAAAACATGGACACTACTATTATATTCATATGGGAGGCGGGGGGTATAATTTAGTGAGCTCATTGCTCACAGTACCCCTAGTTTTGTTTGTAATGGATATACATTTGATTGTGTTTGTAAAAAAATAATATATACAATTCTGACCAAAATAAATGGTCATATAGATCAGACAGGAGAATAAACAGATTATCTCATTATTTTCTCTGCATTCTTTTTCTCGATTATTTATATTCAACTTCTTATTTCCGACGGACGTCTCCATATGAATGAAAAATTCTCAAGAGGGACGTTCAACAATATACAATCAATCAATCAACTTATTTCCGACATTATATAGTTTTCTGACAATTTATAGTTTTATGTTCCAACATTTATTGAAGAGTAAATTTCAGGAAATAAAACTGTGACCGAAGACTTTCTTAAATGAAAATTGAAATTATTATCTTTGAACAATACCGGCAAATCATTGACATCAAAAGCTTTGTTTTCTTAAAAAAAAAAACATGGATGTTAAATTTGAGATCAGTACATGTATCATGTGTGTTGGACATCACTGACATGATATACTTAGTTCAAGTGTAGCTGATTTTCTTTTTTATTGATTTTTGCATAAACTTGGTAGACAAGATCCATAACCCCCCCCCCCAAAAAAAAATGTCCGAAATGCTAAGCATTCCTGTTGTAAAATGAAATGCTAAATACATTTTACAATCAGTCCCTTTATTTAACAAACTAGCTGTTGATCAAAGAAAAAAATGCCGGGAATTCTAAATGTAATAATATAATTCCGGAGATGAAATGAGGAGAATAATTTAGATAGCTGTTGGTCAAAGATGTATAAACCCCCCCCCCCCCTCCAAAAGAAGGAAGTTTTAAGCGTCCAAATGCATTAATGTATCTACATGGTACATTTAACTGTCCATACACAAGTGGATGTCAAAAGTATTTTCTGTGTATAACATAAACATATAGCTGTTTGAAGAATCCAATCAGACCACATCGCCGTCCTCTTCTTGAAAGTTTACTTCGCCAATCAAGATTTTTCAAAACTTATTATTTTTAAAGTATGCAGTGTTGACATACATGAACCTACAGAGTATATATGTTTTCTTAAACACGTGAAAGCGACTGGTAAGTGAATATTTTTAAATAATACACTGACAATATGAACCTACTCGAGGCGGATATATTCCTATAAGGGACTATATTCCCACTGATAAAACTAATCAGTAGACATAGGTCTTTTAATTATACCCCCGCTGCGAACGAGACCGGGTAAACTGTTTTACCCTTGTGTGTTTTTCCGTCCGTGTAGCCGTGAGTCTGTCCGTAACAAAGTTTTTGGTTGCAGTTTTCTCAGCAAGTACGCAGATGCCTAAAATTTTAGCACATTCGTCACTATGGCATGCCATATGGTGGTTTCATTTTTGTTCAAATTCGATGTCAACTTCCTGTATTACCGTGCGTCTGTCCGTACCAAACATACATGAAACAATTTTTTATCGCATTTTTTATAGCAACTACTCATCGCAGATTTTATAAATTTTAGCACAATCTTTGTTAAGACATGTCATATAGAGGGATTTTTTTTGTATATGAATCTGATAACAACTTCATATTTTTTCCGTGCATCTGCCTGCAACTGTACTTGTGTAAATTCACATCAGAGTGGGGCATTATTGGCGAGCATTGGCTCACAGACTTCTTGATCGTTCTGCCTTTAGTTTATAAAAAAAATATAAAACAAGTATTCAGTATACTTTAAAATTTTCCCGAATACATGTACCTTGTTTCATGTATACGTATATGTTTAGAAATGAAGACACACGATCGAGTAAGTGCGACACTTTTTTTTACAATATCGGAAACGTTGAGTTGATAATGAAAACATTCAATTTTAAATCAACTCTTTTTCAACATGCTATTCTCGTTTCTTTATTCTGTTCCTTTTTATTTGTGTATGTGTATTTTTTTTATTGCTGTGTAACATGTGTAAGATAGGAAAATAATCAGGTTTTACGAATTTGAATTCAAATAGAACAAGAAATAAGACAACATGAAACTACATAACATAAGATTAGATGTAAACTGGAACAAACCTATATTCTACGAACAAACTTCTTTCTGTACTCTTGAATGAGTATGTATAAACTTAATAATTGAGTATGTATAAACTTAAAAATTCTTTTGTAATTTTATACGTTCCATCTGTCGATTTCTGCACAGGTTTTTATCAAACACCTACATAAAAAAATCATTCGTCGAATTCGATAAATTCTGAATCAAGGGTCTCATCTCACACAAGATTGGGTGACTTCCACATCACCAAAACAAGTGGATCAAGTGGTGAGCTTATTTAGCGTCAAAAGAAAGACCTTAATTTGTGTCGCATTCCAAGTTTCGTCAAATAAATCGAACGATTCGGACATATTAAATTGAAGAAAAATATTATTATTTGCGAAAGATATTTGAATGGAATTACAAAATTTATAATCTAATCATTTATTGTCATACCATCAAAACTTTACGCGTTATGAGAGCAGAAAACGCCAAAAACGAAAAGTGCGTTAAAGTGCGTGATTGCGGGGCAAAGGTATATGCGTTAAAATGCGTGATTGCGGGGCAACGGTATATGCGTTAAAATGCGTGATTGCGGGGATGGGGGTTAAAGGGTTAAGGAAAATATCTAAAAAGTTTTCTTTGAAAATTCCGGATTTACATAAATCTTTAGTCTTCTATAACTGCAACCCTAAATGCACAAAATAAATGGAGGTATAGAGGAAGAAATCAAAGAAACTGTCCATAAAAATAATACAACATGACCAAAATGCTTCAAATTTTTGAGTTCAGAGTGGAACAAAAAAGAAAAAAAAACTTCATTCATTCTTCGAGATTACCCTGAACATCGAGTATTTCTTTCTCTGCAACACATCTGAAGAAGTTTCTCCAAGTAGCTAGGGTAGTCTTTTATGTCTACATTTCCCAGCATGCAAAGGACCTCTAAGGATTCGGTTCTAATTAGATTTTGCAAACATGAAAAGTCTACGAACAGACGGGTGACAGACAGACAAACAGACTATCTACAGTACGCTATTTTCGATCAAAAATATCATTTTGATGGCTACATTGTGAACTACATTTCATTAATAACAAGTGTATGAAAACCCAAAGTATTATAAAAATTATTCCTATTTAACATTCAATATAAATACATAAAATGACCTGGAATATTGTTGAGAAGACACATTTTATTAAAATTCTTCTTATATGTACAAAAAAATTGCGAATTTACATAGTTCCAAGAAATAAAGTCCAACTCCATCTGTCTAGAGAGTCACTAACGTCACTGACCACTTTTTATTTAGTTCACCGGACAAGAACTTGTCAAGAGTAATAAATTTAAATTTCAATTACTGTAGAAATGTTACAGTTGCTGGTATAAATGTGCAAAGATACCTTACTTATATATGAGAAAAGGAGCAATACATCAGACACTTTTTATATTAAGACACTAATTAATTAGTTAATTATAAGTAGAATTAAAATTGCAAATTATTTTTTTTTTGTAAAGAAATAAAAAGATTTTATTAAAAATAAATCAACGAATGCAAGTAATATCACTTGATGTGGAAACTTTTATTGTCACATAGACAGGTTTAATGATGATATAAGTAAAAAGGTCTTAAGGGAAATTCTTAAAATTATGAACACCTTAATGGATGCGCGATGTGTGATGCGCAGAACGTCATAACGAGTAGCATAGATTTATTTATTAGTCGAACTCTGTTTGTGAAAATAGGGGAACTTTGTTTTCGTAGAAGTCCTGGTACTCATAATAGCGGTATCAGAACGACAGATTATAGAATTTGAGAATTTGATTTTTTCTTTATATAACATTGCACAAGAAAGGGGATATCTGAAAAATTTTCATGTTTAGAGTGTAATGAATATAAATCCCAAGGTTATAAATTTGAAAAGGGTGGTTGCCCAAAAATCCTAAAAATCAATTGATATGAATCGATTTCAGTTTTAACCGTTTATAAGTTACAATAATAAAACATCTAAATCACCAGACAATGCTTTCATGTTGAATGTTGACCACTTTTCCTGCAACAAAATCAACTATTCCCTATGATAACGTATAATCTGCCAAAAATGAAAACAGTCGTATATATAATTAAGCACTGCCGGGATACCCCGGGCTGGGATGTATGTGACGTCATACTTAACATAAAATGACCTTAAGCGCACAATAAACATAACAGTAAGTATCAGATCCTCATTTTGTTACCCAAACAATAATTGGTATATTTAATATACATTTCTACATAGATACTAAAATAATTTAAGTAGTAGAACAAAGCTAACAAAAAGTCCAGTCAGACGTCAATTTTATCAAAAAGAAGTAATGCCGCTTCCAATGATTAAATCTCCCATATTTATGTCGATTATTACATAACAGGAAATATATCAGGAAAAAGTTTCGGCCCCTTTAGCTCCCTAATTTAAGGGGTTTTGTTAATATCCTTCGAATGATCGAGACATTCTTTATAACTTTTGCTCTCTATATAAGAAGGTTTTAAATTTCCAATGGGACTTTTAAAAAGCATTATAGAAACTCAATAAGCACAGCGCTTGTTAATTTACACAAATGTAGCCAAGGATAAATTTTAAAGAAATACAGTAGTTAAACAAAAAAGTCGGGATATTATTCTTATTACTTAGATTACTCCTTAAATCAAGTAAATGCTAAAGAATTATTTAATCAAAGTTTGAATTAGCACTTTTTTAAAAACAATCCCAAATCAGAAAGATATCAGATTTTTTTAAACTTAAAAATTAAAGCTAAAAAGTACATGTACCATGCTAAAAAAAAGGGGGGGGGGGCATTCCTTGAAGCTATCATTTACAGATTAAAATAAAACGTAACAGTTTATCGGAGGACCATGAAATAAAATAATTCTGTTATAAAACCATGAGAACAAATATTTTGGGGAATTTGTGTATAAATAAGGGTAGGTCCGTACTTTCAAAATTTTCTGTCAAACTGATTTTTTTAATTGAATACTATGAATTAGTCATAAACTAACTAAAACACCCATTAAAGACATATCTTTGCAGGTTATTTTTCATGCATCACACCTTGGAGTACATACCTCTAAAAATTCAACAGACAGAATTGAACATAAAGATGTGTGATATCATATTTTTTTAGCTATGCATCAAATCACATGATATTTATATTAAAACTTATGATAATAAAAAATATTAATATTCCAAGAGAATATTTGAAATCGTTATTAGATAACATTAACCAATTGATGTTGAATTTGTCCATGTCTTTCAGAAAAAAAATATATATAAATATCTTCATTTTGTATAATTTTCAAAATTTTAAATGGTTAGATGCCATTTTTTCTTGAAAACTATAAAGAATTATATTTACATATGTACGCAAAGGCCCTGAGTGCCAAGTAAAGGCCAGAATTTGAAGTCCTTTGTCTGTATATGGAGACATCTCTACATTACTGGAAAAAAAATCGAATGGCAGGCAAACAAAATACAACCAATCAATCTAAAACATGTGAATTGTTTTTAGTTAAATTAGAAAAAATCCGGATATTTAAAAACAACATATTTTCGAGCATGAATCTGATGATATCAAATCAACATTTAACTTACAAATATGAGATACATTTAGTAGTATTCTTCCTTATCTCCCATCAACAAATCTTTTTTATGTTTACATTTAGGGATTTCATAGTGCAGCAAAGTATTAAATATACTTTATCCATATTTTGTAGAAATCGTAGCAATTATTAAGATGTCCCCTTCTCAAAATTCTAATTTTTGATACCATGGCATCACTTTTCATTGAAATAAAAGTACAAACAAAAGATAAGAAAATGTGTATGTAATGTTTTATACATGTGTACAAAATTTTATTGAAATCAATCAAACACTGAAAGAGGGAAAGCGATTTGAAATTTGCTTTCAACAATCAGACAGCTGTTATGCCACCAGACCTTACGGATGACGGACATTACATGTATGTAATTGTAAAAACTAGTATAACTAAAAAAAAAACTAAGTGATAGTTTGTTTTTATGGTATCACTAAAATCTCTGTTACGTAATGGTTGTTTTTAAATCTGTTTTTATGATAAGTAAAAATAAGAAACACACATATTTTGGCAATTATGGATCTTATCCGTTTCCATGGAAATATCGACGTCATTTTACTCTACGTGATTATATACTTTAAGATTTAATCTTTCAGAAAATATATAGGTACTGTTTAATATAAATGTGACTAGAAAATGTATAAATTTCTATTTGAAAATTTGTCAATTTTGCATTAAAACCACTAGTAAGTAAAGGTTTATGGAAAATATCAAAAAAATTATCATTGAAAATTCCTGCTTTACATACATCTTAATGTGTCTTCTTTAGCTGCAACCTATTTGCACAAAAGGAATGCACCAATGGAGGAATATAGGAAGAAATCAAAGAAACTGTATAAAAAAAATAATACAACATGGCAAAAACGCATCTCATATTTGATTTCAGAGTGGAACAAACAAAACTAAAAAAACTACAGCACACAGATCCTTTAAGAATTGGAACACATCCTATGAGTTTACACTGAACTACAAGTATTTCTATCTCTGCCACAAATCTGAAGAAGTTTTTCTAAGTAGCTAGAGTAGTCTTTTATGTCTACATTTACCCGCCGTGTATCTGATCCAGGATGGGTCTTTTAAAAGAATGATTGATTGATTGATTGATTAATTGATTGATTGATTGATTGATTGATTGTATATTGTTTAACTTCCCTCTGGAGAATTTTTCACTTATATGGAGACGTCACCATATGCCGGTAAAGGGCTTCAAATTTTGGCCTTTACTCGGCACTCAGGGCCATTGAGCAGTTAGGGATCTTTCTCGTGCCAACGCCTGCCGCTGACACGGGGCCTCGCTCTTTAAGGATGTTAAATATAAATTTCAATTACTGCAATTTCATATGTAATATTCTTTCTCATGTATCTCGAAACAGAACGATTTATGTATCTTACAGAATGAAAAAAAAATCTTGAAACAAATAAAGTATTTTCCTGTCCACATTATCATTGTCTCTGTTTGATTCATAACAAGTAAATGAGAATGTCAAAAAACAGTGAAATTCAGTATAATGAATCAAACATCCAACAACAACTTCTTTCAATGTTTGAACAATTCCTAATTATTAATTTTAACTTTACGAGGGGCATCCAATAAGTAATAATGCGATAGACAGTTTTTCAGAATTAATGTTGCGGCATTTAATATTAATTTCGAAAAGTTCTATGTAAGAGCTTATAAACACAGAAAACCCTATTGTTCTCGCAAACAAGATCAAATTTAAAATAAAAATCAATTTTAAAGTAATCATGGTCACTACACTGATCAAAAAACTGTTTATAAATGATCTCTGCTAAAAAGACGGAAATAACAGCTTGTTTTTTTTCATAAATCGACGAAAAACTCATATTTAAGATCTGAATTTATATGTTGAAAATAAATAAAGATCTTTAAAGTTGTATACTTTTTAAATGGATAAAAAAGAAGTTTAAATATAACAGTCAATCTGGTCTAGTGAAAGATTCATTCTCTATAAGGTCATTTAACCCCCTACATTGCATATACGCATTTCTACGCATCTAACTTGAAAAACGAGCATCGAGTGAAAAAAAATATAACTTCGTTAATACTGCAAATATTAGATTAAATCTTGCACCGTTGGAAAGAGAAAATAATTACGATAAAATATTATACAGAATTTTTTTTATTGGTTGTACTAGTTTTTTGCTAGCTTGAGTTCAACTTTGCACACTATTTGAGCGATTTTGCCATTATAGAAATCAATGCAGGGGTAACATGTTATATGTAAAAAATGCTAAATTCTGGTGATAACCTCCTAATCCCACTGCATCCCCTCAAAATACGTAAAATTTGTTTGTAAAAAATTGTACAACATGCTCATAATTTTCAACACAACTATAGAATATTTTTGATATATTTAACTAAGCAAAAAAAAAAAAAACAAACTAGAAAGCAACTCAGTTTTGAATTCCAGCATGAATATGGTGTATTTCGTTGCCATTTCAACTGAAATAATCTTTTTATACTCATTTGCAGAAACTACACAATACCTGCTTTCAGATATATATACATTGGTATATACAAAAATTAAAAGAAATAATAAAAAAAAATGCATCGAAATATAAATATCAATTTGTCTAGAAATGCTCAATCATTGGCATGGAAGGGGTTAAAGGCCTACATCGAATTAAATATTTCATTTTTTTTTACTAAAGAACATACGCAACCTTCTTAACCTACAAAGATTTTTTCAAGATATTCTTAATTTAGAATTATAGTGTCATCAGATGTTGATAGACAAACAATCAGCATGTATCATTAGGCTTTTTGAAAGACATCAATTGATGAAAATTCTCGGATAATTCAAAGTAAAATACTTATGCAAAATATTTTTTAAAAGAGGTGAACAACACAATATATACCCATTAAAATACAGCACATAGATCCTTTAAGAATTGGAACTCATCAATTCAATGTAAAAATTACGTTGCTTATGTCTTTAAGAAATGCATGACTGATCTGGATAAAATTTCAATTGATTATGCAAAATGTTTAAACAGTTTTTAATATTAAAGACCATAAACAATACAAAATAGGAGCAGAACAAACACGGACCTCCGAAATATCAGAGGTGGGATCATGTGCCATGGAGGAGTGAGAACCCTCTGCTGACCGGTCACTACCGGCAAGTGCTTCTTATCATGATCTGAAAATAACGGAAAATCCGTCGTCAATTCATTGTATAGATAATAGCTGGATAAGTACGGGAAGTTGACGTTAGAAAAGTTAAAGTCGTCAAGTTAATCATATATCTTGTTTGTGAGACTACCATTAACGTCTTTTTCAAGTAAAATATTCAAATATGAAACAGATGTGTCAGACTATGTGGTATCATTAATCTCAAGCTCACCAGGATATATCGGATCGACGTAGGAATGGAAATTACCATTGTTAATTGACAATACGTAGTCGATGTATGATTATCTAAATGTCGAGTTGAAGACCACAGCAAGTGTTTCCTTTTTTTCACGCATAAAATTTTGCACAAATTCTGCTTCATATGAAGATAAGAATAGGTCTTTTAATAAAGGAGCGCAATTGGTACACATGGGAATTCCAATAGATTGTTGCAATACCTGGTCCCCAAAAACCACATAGTTATTGTCAATCAGAAACTCAAGCATGTCTTTGATACGAAATTCAGAGTACTTGTGTGTGCAATCAGAATTTATTTTAACAAAGTAATTTAGCAAATGAACAAAGACCAGGTAAGTTAATTTACGAGTTCCATTTTTATTAAAAGAAGCAGCTGTCAATGATATCAAAAAACCTGAATTTTAATTCATCATGGGGAATGGGTGTATATAAAGTTGAAAAATCGTACGTTTTTAAGCTGTTGATTTTGATAAAATCACATTGATTTCAAATTGTCCAAAAGTTCTTTGGAATTTTTTAGTATCAACATCTGATTCACACAACTTGTTAAATATATATTGTTGCACAGTACTCTTAAAGTTTTTTTCCGTTACTTCTGTCAATATCTTAGCGAGGAGTAACGAAAGAGGCTTGGTTGAACATTTACTGGAACCCACAATATATCTTTGTTTGTACGGATTTTTATGAAGTTGCGGAAATCAGTATATATATGGAAGTTCAAATTCATTTTGGAAATGTGAAATATTAAAAATATTTAAAACTGACATATGATTTTGAAGAATTTCTTCTTTAGAAAGGGAAGTATGAGTATAAGTAGGAATACGACTTTTAGAATCAAATGCAAGTTCTTCTAAAATACAATTTATGTAATGAGCCTTACAAACGCAGACAATGATGTTACCTGCTTTGTCGGCAGGGAACAGTACTGATCATCTAATCTATCTAATTCTTTTTTTTCATTTCTGGATCATTGAACACAGAAGGATTGATGGTATTCATATTGCCACTCAATCTTTTAATACGCGATTTTAACATGGATCTCATACATTTAATCCATTCTGAGAAGGTGTCAACGTCTTTTTTTTATATTTGGCCCATCGACTCATGTAATTTTCAACATAATCCACAATATTTCTGAAATTCCGACGCCAGTTGAAGGATTTGGGTTCCCTATATTTAAGACTTTTTAAAACAAGTTATCTAAGGTCCTCATTATTTACTATATTAACGTCATCTGTAATAACGTGTTCATCAAGACTATAGTTATAGGGCGAAGAAAAACATGAACCTGATGGAGGATTATTTTTCAGATACTCGGTATCCAAGCTTTGTAAAGTTAATTTTTTGTAATTGAAAAGTTTGGAAGCAATGGTCTATGTATATTGGTAGGAAATACAAGATGTAGTCTTTAACTTCAAATATGGTAGAATACAAGACTGTACCCTTTTGTGATTAAGAATATTACTTATATTATCCGCGACAATTCCTTTATCGGTATATGAAAGTTTAAGGAAAAGACGGATTGTTTTAGCTGCATTTTCTTCCGTAATAACGTGCGGATTTAAAAAGCCTATGATGTGCAGTAGCCATAATCAAAGATCCGAGCCTATATTCTGGTGTCGAGGTATCAGAGATTGGACTTCCCTTCTTTTGGCTTTTTCAAGAATTTTAAAGTTTCAAAGGGACAGAGTAATGTTTGATGGGAATATGATGTAGCCTAGCTGTTGATTTACATAAGGTAGTAATGAATAAAAAAAGACGTCGTGTATTGCAGATCGATGTCCATGATTATGCTTTACGTCTCTGTGTATGGCTAAAAGGTCCCTTCACATTATTAGACTATGGACTGAAAGATAACAGGTTACATTCTATTCCATAGACAACATTAGAACATTTGCAGTTCAGAATTTCCCAGGTTTTTGGTATAAAAGCTCTGTCCAGTAAGATAACTGGTGAAATAAATGTTAGTTATCAAAATGTCACGGGTTTTACAGTTTTACACAGAACATATTGAAACCGAAGACATGAGATCGGCAAAGGAATTATCAAATATTGTGATAGAAACCTTACATTCTTTTAATTTTTTTTTTGTATGATATATTGGTTTTATACCAAAACTGGGAATCTGAAGACTGTACATATGACATATGTTTAATATCCCTGAGATTTATCCGAGGGACACCAAATAAACTCCTTGAATCTGTGTCCCTTACAGGCACAAAGAAGCGACGCCTTTTTATACTGCGTGACACTCCTGCCAGTATAATTTTGTTATTCGGTGTACACTGAATGAATAAGTACCGACAGGTATCCTCTTGGACAGACTGTCGACCAGCAGTATAAGTTTTCGGTGATCAAAAGAAGGATATGGAGATAACGAACAGTATTCAATATCAAAGTCAATAAAACAAAACAAAAAAGGAGCAGAGCAAACACGTATTTGTTGATAAGTAAAAGCAAACATAGTATTAGCGGCCCCAGTGGAAACAATTTATCCGATGATTGTTGCTGTATGTTAGTTTTGTTGAGGTAGTCTCCTCTACCCTCACCCCAACTTACCTTAACACTGCGATCGGGCCTTGCTTTTTTAGGATCGCAAAAATTTGACTGTTCATGTACTTAGTAATATGTTATCAAACTGATAATGAACTACTTGGTAGTCAAATATCCGTTTTTCAGTCATTTCTGTTTTTACATTAATCGCATAAAAATTCCTATTGCCCTGTATGACGTAACGTCCCGTTGTACAAATTATGACGTTTTGTTCGCAATTATCTAGTAAACAATGCCTTACTGCAAAATCTTTTTAAGAAAGAGTAAAAAAGACATCAGAAAAAGAAGAACAGTTCCATAAAGCTTGAAGTCTACATCATCTGTTTTAAAGATTTCATTAATATTTTAGATGAGGCATTTTTTACCCTTCGCGGGCTTGCCTCTTTTCAAGCCCTGTAGACAACAAGTTTTATTATGCTTTTTAAAAGTCCTATTGGAAATTTAAAACTTTTTAATACATAGGACAAAAGTTATGCAGAATGTCTCAATTATTTAAAGGATATGAAAAAATCCCTTAAATTAGGGAGCTAGAGGGACTGAAACTTTTTCCTGATATATTTTCTGTTATGTAACAATGGACATAGATTTGGAGGATTTTAATCATTGGAGACGTCATTACTTCTGACAGGACGGAAACCTTCTCGTTACAACGAGCTTTTCTCTAGTTAATTTAATTCAGGATGTCTTTGTATATTAAATATACCAATAACTGCTTTTGGTAATAATATGAAGGTCTGATACTTATTGTTATATTTACGCTATTTTATGTAAAGTATGACGTCACAAACGTTCCAGTCCGGCTATCCCAGCGGTGTTTAATTCTATATACGACTGTCTACACCCTAACAAAAAAATACTATAGTTAACTATAGTTAACTGTAGATTTCTATAGTTGACTATAGTTATAACTTTGACACTTTGAAAACTTTGATTTTCTATAGTGATAACTTTGACACTTTGAAAAACTTTGACGAAAACTTTGACACTTTGAAAAACTTTGATGAAAACTTTGATGAAAACTTTGACACTTTGAAAAACTTTGACGAAAACTTTGACACTTTGAAAAACTTTGACAAAAAATTTGACACTTTGAAAAACTTAACAAAAAATTTGACACTTTGAAAAACTTAACAAAAAGTTTGACACTTTGAAAAACTTTATCGAAAACTTAGATAATGTAACACTTTGAAAAAATTTATCGAAAACTTTGACACTTAGAGAAACGATATTAAAAACTTTGAAACTTTGAAAAACTTTATCGAAAACTTAGATAATGTAACACTTTGAAAAAATTTATCGAAAACTTTGACACTTTGAGAAACGATATTAAAAACTTTGAAACTTTGAAAAACTTTATCGAAAACTTTGAAACTTTAAAAAACTAGGCGAAAATTTGACACTTTGAAAAACTTTGGCGAAGACTTTGACACTTTGAAAAACTTTGACGAAAACTTTGACACTTTGAAAAACTTTAATGAAAACTTTGATACTTTGAAAAACTCTAACGAAAAGTTTGACACTTAAAAAAATTAATCGAAAACTTTGATACTTTCAAAAAATGTATCAAAAACTTTAACACCTTGAATGAAAAACTTTATCGAAGACTTTGAAACTTTGAAAAACTTTATCGAATACTTGGATAATTTAAGACTTTGAAAAAGTTTATCGAAAACTTTGACACTCTGAAAAAGTTTATCGAAAACTTTGACACTTTAAAAAATTTTATCATAAACTTTGACACTTTGAAAAACTTTATCAAAAACTTGGATAATTTAACACTTTGAAAAAGTTTATTGAAAACTTTGACACTTTGAAAAACTTTATCGAAAACTTGGATACTTTGAAAAACTTTATTGAAAACTTTCACACTTTGAAAAACTTTATCGAAAACTTTGATACTTCGAAAAACTCTAACGAAAATTTTGACACTTTGAAAAACTTCATTGAAAACTTTAATACTATCAAAAAATTTATCAAAACCTTTAACACTGTGAATGAAAAACTTTATCGAAAACTTTGATACTTTGAAAAACTTTATCGAGAACTTGGATAATTAAACACTTCGAAAAAAATTATCAAAAACTATAAAACTTTGAAAGAGTTTATTGAAAATTTTGACACTTTAAAAAACTTAACGAAAACTTTGACACTTTGAAAAACTTTATCGAAAACTTGGATAATCTAACACTTGAAAAAGTTTATCGAAAACTTTGACACTTTGAAAAACTTTATCGAAAATTTTGACACTTTGAAAAACTTTATTAAAAACTTTGAAACTTTGAAAAACTTTGGAGAAAACTTTGACACTTTGAAAAACTTTGACGAAAACTTTGAAAAACTTTATCAGAAAACTTTGACACTTTGAAAAACTTTATCAAAAACTTTGAAACTTAAAAAATCTTTATCGAAAACGTTGACACTTTGAAAAACTTTGGCGAAAACTTGGACACTTTGAAAAACTTTGGAGAAAACTTGGACACTTTGAAAACTTTGGAGAAAACTTTGACACTTTGGAAAACTTTATTGAAAATTTTGACACTTTGAAAAACTTTGGTGAAAACTTTGACACTTTGAAAAACTTTGACGAAGACTTTGACACTTTGAAAAACTTTGGAGAAAACTTTTACACTTTGAAAAACTTTGACGAAAACTTTGACACTTTGAAAAACTTTGGAGAAAACTTTGACACTTTGAAAAAACTTTGACGAAAACTTTGACACTTTGAAAAACTTTGGAGAAAACTTTGACACTTTGAAAAACTTTGACGAAGACTTTGACACTTTGAAAAACTTTGGAGAAAACTTTTACACTTTGAAAAACTTTGACGAAAACTTTGACACTTTGAAAAACTTTGGAGAAAACTTTGACACTTTGAAAAAACTTTGACGAAAACTTTGACACTTTGAAAAACTTTGGAGAAAACTTTGCAATTTGAAAAACTTTGGAGAAAACTTTGACACTTTGAAAAACTTTATTAAAAAATTTGACACTTTAAAAAACTATCGAAAACGTTGACACTTTGAAAAACTTGGCGAAAATTTGACACTTTGAAAAACTTTGGCGAAAACTTGGACACTTTGAAAAACTTTGGAGAAAACTTTGACACTTTGAAAAACTTTGGAGAAAACTTTGACACTTTGAAAAACTTTATCGAAAACTTTGATACTTTGAAAAACTTTATTGAAAACTTTGACACTTTGAAAAACTTTGGTGAAAACTTTGACACTTTGAAAAACTTTGGCAAAAACTTTGATACTTTGAAAAACTTTGACGAAAACTTTGACACTTTAAAATACTTTGGCGAAAACTTTGACATTTTGAAAAACTTTGGCGAAAACTTTTACACTTTGAAAACTTTGACGAAAACTTTGACACTTTGAAAAACCTTGAGACTTTTGATTTACTATAGTTAACTATTGTAAACTATAGTTAACTATAGTATTTTTTTGTTAGGGCAATTTTCATATGGGCTGCTTTTAGTTTATCAGTGGGGAGTGTTGATTTTGTTGTTGGAGAAAGTCGTCTGCATTAAACCTGTAAGCCCTTTTTATTGATATAGATGTTATGATTTTAACTAAGAAACGGTTAAAACTGAAATCGATTCATATCAAATCAATTATAAGCCTGGAATTATTCATTACACTCTAAAAGTGAAGAATTAAGTTTCCAAGATCCCCTTTCTTGATCATTATTATCTAAAGAAAAATCAAATTTAATATTCTATAATCTCTCATTCAGATACTGTTATTATAAATATCAAGACTTCTATGAAAACAACATCTCCATTTTCACAGACAGAGTTGAACTTATAGATATATCTATGCTACTCTTTAGGACGTTATGTGCATCACACCACGTGCATCCACTTAGGTGTGCATGATTTTAATAATTTCTTTTAAGACATTTAAACTTCTGTCATCGTTAAATCCGTCTATGTGACAATTAAAGTTTCAACATCAACTTGCATTGGTTGATTAATTTTTGAAAAATCTTTTCATTTCTTAAAAAAAAATTCATTTGCAATTTTAATTTTACTTCTAATTAACTAATTTACTGATTAATTAGTGTCATTAAATAAAAAAATGACTGATGTATTGCTCCTTTTCTAATATATAAGTAAGGCATCTTTGCACATTTATACCAACAACTGTAACATTAAATGCTGTAGTGGATGAAAAAAAGGTAAGACAAACAAATTCTTATACAGACTAAATTTAAAACGTATTCAATCAATATATAATTTTAAAAAGAGTGTCCTCTAGAAACAGGTTAAATAGAGATCAGAAAAAGCGCGAGATTTTTCGAGATGTTCAATATATTGATCTGATATTAAAATAGCCGTTGTCGTAAAATAGCAATTAATTAAATTACAAGTCGAGAAACTTTTGGCTGACCATAAAAAGTAACATGTTTCAAGTCCTACAATTATTATAATTATGCCAACGTCATTTTCAAAAGCTTATAATTACTCGATTACATTCAAAAAAAGAAAAAACAATGTGTCCTGCTAAAGGTGTAAGATTTATAGTGGAAGATTTGGAATTAATAATCTGATGGGTGAACTCATATATCGTAGTGTTAAAATGAAGTATTCGATAATCATAAATGATTAACCGACGAAGAAAAAATTAGATAAAGTAATTTTTAAACAATATATTGATTTTTGGTTTCTGCATTTAACCCTATGGAAGTTATCCATTTTTTTTATAAATAGATAGTGAATTAAAAGAAAACAATCGCTCTTAACTTCAAGAGTACTGTGCAACTTTATTTTCTAGAAGTAGTGTGAATCAAATGTGGATACTTAAAAGTTCTAAAGAACTTTTGGACAATTGGAAATCACAAGACTTTACAAAAATCAACAGCTCAAAAAGAACTTATGATTTTTCAACTTTATGCACAACAATTCCCGACGATGAATTAAAATCCAGGCTTTTTGATATCATTGACAGCTGCTTCTTAAATAAAAATGGAACTCGTAAATTTACTTACCTCGTCTTTGGTCATTTGCAAAATTATTTTGTTAAAACAGATGCTGATTCCACACATAAGTACTCTGAAGTTGATATCAAGAAGACGCTTGAGTTTCTGATTGATAATATCTATGTGGTTTTTGGAGACCAGGTACTCCAACAATCTATTGGAATTTCCATGAGTACAAATTTCGCTCCGTTATGAGCAGACTTATTTTTATATTCATATGAAGCAGAATTTATGCAAAATCCTATGCGTGAAAAGACGAAAACAATTGCTGTGACCTTCAACTCCACATTCAGATATATCGACGACGTATTGTCAATTAATAACGGTAATTTCCATTCCTATGTCGATACGATATATCATGGTGAGCTTGAGATAAAAGGTACCACAGAGTCCGACACTTCTGTTTCATACTTGGATATTTTACTTTAAAAAGACACTAATGGTAATCTAAGAACTAAGCTATATGATAAACGTGATGACTAACTTTTCTTTCGTCAACTTCCCTTACTATATACCTTCATCACCTGCATACGGAGTATATATATCTCAGTTGATTCGATACGCAAGAGCATGCTCTACGTATGAACAATTTCTAAAACGAGGAAAATTATTGACAAGCAAGTTGATGAAACAAGAATATCAGCAGTCATCATTTCGTAAGTACTATGGTCGATACAATGATCTTGTCAGCAAATACAATTTTTCACTGAGTTAAATGCTGACTGACTTTTTTCATACCAATTGTTATTCCATTATTTATACACTGAATTGACGACGGAATTTTTCCGTTATTTCCTGATCATGACAAGGAGCACACGGCGGGTGTGACAGGTCGGCAGGGGATGCTCACTCCTTCATGGCACGTGATCCCACCTCTGATGTTTTGGGTGTCCGTGTTTGCTCTGCTCTTATTTTGTATTGTTTTATGGACTTTGAGATTGAATACTGTTCGTTATCTCCATATCCTTCATCGAACCATTTTAATTGTAACTATCTACAAAAATATGGTTCACCATGCAAACTTCTCTGAAAATTATACTTCTAAGAATTTTCAACGTGTCCACTAAGGGGGAATCTCTTTTCAAATTCAAAGTTATATAAATTTTCTGTTACGTCTAAAAACTTATATTCAAGTTTAAGAAATGTTAAAGTGATTGTTTATGCATTCTGTACATTAATTTCATTTGTTTTGGTTTTTGCCGGTGATTTGAATGAAAAATATTTCTGAACCAACATAATAACATTACAGCTTTGGAACCCTTAGATACAATAATTCTATTGCAACAGTATTTAATCTATGTTAGTAAATCAGTTTACATGCATTATGATTTTAAAAGATTGTAATTTAGGTTTTAATAAATGGTTTTATGAAATACGTTGCTCATTGATGAAAATGTTTCCGTCCATATATTAATTAATATATACGTCTGTCAAGCAAAAAAAAACCTTACCATCATTTCTTATCATTTGATAATGTTTTGAATAACAAAATGAAACTTTCTTTCAATTTACTATTAAATTTACGCATCGAAAAAGGTGCGTAGGAATATTTCACAACGTTGATGAAATTCAAAATGGATATAGGCCTAACGAAGAAATAACTTTCTTAAGTGTCTTGTCTTTACCAATCTTTTCTAACAATACCTAACAACTCTTTGACACAGAAAACTAACCTGCTGTATTATTGATCATTTGTTATGTCCCAATGAGATTCTCCGTCTGTTTAGGTCCGTTTAATTTAAGGAGATGTTACTCAAATATCTGAATTTCAAATCGAACATTTAAATATATACCACAAATCTGAAATAGTTTGTTGCCAACTGTTTTACCGATACATCGAAATAAATCCGCCTTTACTTACGCGGCGTTGTTTTTCTCGATCATTTTTTCCTAAAAATTAACAGATTTACGGCATTCTCCCGCTTTGGTAGAATAAAATCATTTTTTCACAATTCTATTGTTGATACCAGTTATCTCAAAAGACAAAGATTTAACATAAGTACGATGAGTTCTCTCATTGCCTTGACCCCGAAGTCCACGCAGAAAATATATAAGCAAGAACAATCCGGATGCAAAGGGTGATTGTCAAGCTACGCGTGCGCGAGAATGCTAGATAGTTTGCCCCTAAGATAACATACCCGTAAAATAAATTCCAATTAAAAATTATTCCTATTCCAATTAAAACATACCATTCATTGGAAAATCTTGCTTTTAAATCTGCATATCCTATATATTCATAGGCGTATCCGAACTTCCTCCTGCACACATACTTTTTTATACAAGCTAACTATTGATTCTATGGCAAAATCGATTTAAAAAGAAGACAGAACTTGCAGTATATAGATAACTTAACAATTTGAATTAAAAACGTCTGTCAACAACTAATTATTGCTTTTCAAAGACAGAATAAGTCTTCATGGGCACTAATTTTGAGAGTCAAGGATCGCAAAATAATTTGATATACAGTAATCCAAATACAGATTGATAAAGATCTGTAGTCTGTAGCAAAGGTTTTCCATTTCTGGGATCTATTTTCCAATCATATATTTCTTCTGTATAAATCAAGAAAAGATGTCATGTCCCAGCTTTTATGGATTGCATGTACCAAAATAGCCCGATTCTTAAAAATGACAAAACTCTCCAATCGGAGATAAAATTAAACAATTTTCCTCTGAAATTACTATCAGTCACAGAAGGCAGGTTTTTTTGTAGAAATGTGAACGAACCTACATGAATATTCACTAAACCCAGAAATTTTCTCTAATTGAATTTCTGTTAGATACACACACACACACATGTGGTCCACGTATTACATCTTGTTTAAAAAAAATAACAACTTTTTCTTTCCCATACCTGTATTTTTGTCATGCAGACTATTTGATTTGTTTCGTAAAGGGGGACCATTCAAAGAAGAACGAACGTAGAAAATCAATTAGAATCTTAACTGAATAAGTCTCCAATTTCAGAAAAATATCCAAGAAAGTAAAATATCAAATTTTTCAATAAGGAAGTAATTTGGGTGTAGGGAACTTCAATGTAAAGACAAAACAGTAGTTCCAGTTCCTAAGTGCTAGTGCACTCCAGCTTTTATTGATTCGGTTATCAAAACGATTTTTATCCAATCAGAATCAATTATATCATAGAAATTAAATGGTTTGATCTTTGTTAGATAGTAAACAGAAGGAAAAGAGATCTCACCTAGTCTTGTGACAAGGTCCACCACGTCTTGTACAACCAAAAAAATAATAAAAATAGCATAAGACATCTCATATAACAGACTTCACAAAAATGTCCAAAAATGTCCGATTAAATTACACCTAAATTTGTAATCCACTCTCATGAAAATAAATTGCCAAAATTTTGCTTAAGGTTGCCTCTTCCAAAATTTAGATTTCCATGGCCCCAGGGTCAGGGGTTCCTGTGGTGTAGAAAACTACTGGTTATGTAGTGGAAATGCATTTTACTTTGTTTCTGTGCTCTTTTTCTCGGTATTATGTAGTCTAGGTAAGCATGCGAAGTGTATTGTTATACATGTAATTAATAATGGTCACTCTTCAAAAATCGTGAATTACATGGCCTCTGGTTTAAAGCACAGACCAAATTAATTTGTTAGAAAGTTGATGCAATACTCAGTTGACCTTCTGTATATGCTTGCCTATAAGGCGGTTTGTAGTCAAATTTTACCTGTAGTCTAAACCTCTATCTCTATGTTATAAAGAGTCATTAAGAGACTGGTATTTTTTTCTGGATGATGAAATGTAGAATTGTATTATATATTTTTACGACGATTATTGAAGAAAAAAATCTGGATATAATTAATCATTTATGCATTCAAAGATTATACATAAAGTATTATGTATTCTTCTCCTTCTTATTTTTATAATTTAATTTTTGTAAGTGTACATTACTTATTTCTTTAATGATTTAATATAAAATATTTGCGTCATTTAAAAAAAATTATTTGAAACCAGATTAAACATCACGACATTTGATTGAAATGGTCAACCGATTCTGGCCAAAAGTTGCACCGACGTATAACCTTAAAAAATGCAATCTTTCATTAATCTTAAGATTTTTAAGTCAACATTTATAAACAATGGTTTCAGCATTGAAAGACCGTTTGTATTTTTTCAAAGGGAATGAAAAAAAAAATTTACATCCAAATTAAAAAGCTTCTTATAAAAAAATTGCTGTAAATGAATGCATCACATGAATACCTATTGAAGTATGTAAAACGAAGCCATACAGATATTAATTTTTTTTTTCAATAAAAAAAAATATGAGAATAAAACACATTATTTGTAAATATTTTTTAAACCTGTGGTTGAAAGCTTCTTAAAACAAGTCAGAACTGGGGAGAACATGTTCGTTAATCATAATTGCATAAGAAATTGAAATGAAATTGCAAAATTTTAGAGAGTTTTTTTTTTTTGCCACTCCCGATCATAATTAAACTGATCCCAACAGGAATACTACAATCATTGGAAATAAATAACACCTCCCCAAGAAAACTAGTCTGATTAGGTGAAATAGGGGTTAAAAATAATAGAACGTGACAATCAAACAGATTTCTATTTATTGTAAAATTGTAAATACATGAAAGAGGCAATAAATTAGTAATTTATTCATGTTGTGTTAATTTTGATCGGGATCAGTTTGATTTTGATCGGTTTAGGTCCAAATATTAAAGGAAGGATATAAAGATAACGAACAGTATTCAATATCAAAGTCCATAAAACAATACAAAATAAGAGCAGAGCAAACGCGGACCTCAGAAACATCAGAGGTGGGATCAGGTGCCATGGAGGAGTGAGCATACCCTGCTGACCGGTCACACCCACTGAGTCAGTTAGCATTTGGCTCAATGATAAATTGTATTTGCTGACAAGGCATTGTATCGACCATAGAACTTACAAAATGATGACTTTAAACGAGACTGCTGATATTCTTTGTTCATCAACTTGCTTGTCAATAATTTACATCGTTTTATAAATAATTCATACGTAAAGCATGCTCTTGCATATAAATATAATATTTAAAAAATAATTTCTCTAAAATTTCTCAATTTCATTTACATTTCTCTTTAAAATATGATTGACAAACATGTTCTCCTGAGTTGTGACTAGTTTTATGGTGTTTTAACCATAGGTTTAAAAATATTTACA
>NW_026921218.1:0-17966 GCF_032062105.1 Saccostrea cuccullata
GTGTTTGAATGTCCCTTTGGTAGTTTTACAAATGTCTTTGTATTATTATTGATTATTATAACCTAATGATATTCAATAATAAAAATTTACATAATAAGAAATTATGTTTTTTATTGAAAAATTGATCACAACAAAAGGTTCATTAAGATGACTGAACTGACCGAGAAAAAAATATGCTGAGACAACATTAATATTGCAAAAGTTGAAGCCTTGGGGTCTATAAAGCTTTGACTATAGTGTATTGATGAACAGAAACATTTCTGAAGGATTTTTTTTCATACACCCTTTATGTAGACTGTCTCTTTTTAAAGCAATTTTGATTTTCGACATGCAATATTGGTAGAACAAACGTCAGATCTGAAGATGAAGATTTTCAAACTGAAGCCCTAGCTTACCAATTTATCAAGGGTTTGAAACTAATAATTACTTTACAAATAAATAATTACTTTACAAACTAATAATTACTCTACAAATAAATAATTACTTTTATTATCTCATTTATTGCACAGTTATTTAAAAAAAATCACGAATTATAAAATAAATGATACGTATGTTTTAAAAATCTGAAATATCGTACATGTACATATATGTGGGTCACATTGTAATTTCACGTGTTTTCCACTAGTACACAATTTATTTCTCAATTCATAGACCTGATTTAAAAACATATAAATACATGTACACTTTTTTAACCAGCATAAAATGACTTTTTTCCGTATTTTTAATGGCAAACGTTATAAATATTGATTTGTACTAGTATGTTGCTGTGCAATCTCGTTGAATTTCGCATCAGCTCAACTGAGTACGAGTGCCGGTAGCCTTCTACACAGAATATTGAGGATAATATATATAGGGCCGTCAACCAGACAATCTATTAGGTATTCCACTTCTTTGTGTAACGTTTGACTGGTCTCCGACAATATATCCACGTTATCTTATTTCTCAATCACTCTGTCGTGTAAATGAACCTCTTTTTTGGCAAAGGAAGGACAGACCTATTTAAAAGTATGTTTTGGTGAATATATATTATCTGTAACATCTTAATCTATCAAATGTGGTAGAAGAAGCTTTATGTGTATTTTCTTACAATTGCTTAGATAGTTTTCCACATCAAAAAATGTCTTGTGAAAAGTTGGCAGACTGGTACCATGAAGCATGTACGCAAAATAAGCATCCAGAACAAGTGGACAGTTGTAAAATCAAATGAAGTAAAAATACATTTTTAAACTTAAAAAAATCGTGTCTTTTAAACGTAGCAAAAATATAGTCTAAAATGGATTAAAAATGCAGGGCGTACAAAGTCACAGAAAAAAAAGACGGCACGGAGGAGTCCAAGATGATGAAAAGTGAAGGTAAATGAAAGAAATATTTATATAGATCACCAGCCATCACGTCCCACTTTTTTTAGTGAGAAATACGAAGCCCACAAATAAGCATACTACGGTTACCGTAGATGATTCATCACCAAACACCGACTTCCTTTGGCCTGTGGCAGTTCCCTGGTTTTCGTAGGTAAATAGATACCCCATTAAAACACAATTTATGTATCTCTCTCTGTTATCAGCGGGGATAAGTAAAATACTGTTAAATTTCAGATGCCTTGAAATCTTTTCAGTAAGCACGAAGGAAAATCCGTGGGGCCGAGGTTTTTCTTTTATCATTGAGGTGTTTGTCTCACGGTGTCTTCTTACATACCTTACAAACGCTGAGATGACAGAGTGCAGAGGAAACAGGGCACGAACTGAGGGGTGTTAAGGAAATAAATTTCTTTTTTCAGTTTTTGTTTTTGACGCTTTTTTTTCCTTTTGTGTCAGTGGATCTTATTTCAAAGATTTTTTGTTTATTTTTGCCCTCGAACAGTTCGGTGTTATTTGCTGGCTTGAGAAAAAAAGATATATCCTATTTTCCTGTAAAACCTGTTTTGATAAGGATACCTTGTTAAGACAGAAGAAATACATGCACATCTTAAGTGTCATTAATTAGAAAGACACGCAATTCTGTGAGCAAAAACTTTTTATCATACACGTGAACTCAAATACAATTTTAACGAGAAATTTTTAAGAATTAAGATACCAATCTTTCCTTACCTTTCCTATTCGATGAAAAAAAAAACTTAGAAATTTACATTCTTCTAGAACTAGCTACTGACTCAGTTTCAGCCCTTGTTCTAAATGTATTCCTGGTTAAAATATTTGGCTTTTTTCTTGGAATTTGATTTTTCATATGGTGTCCTGAAGCCATGTGTTTATTTCGTCCGCCATTTCTCTGTCACACAGAGTTCGAATAACATTGACTTTAGAATAAATACGACCATAGTAACACCAAGACAAGAAATAAGTAAGTAATAATCATTAGATTATATTACTTACTACCTTAATTTGTTGCATCGCATCGTCTGTTTAATGAAAAAATGCGATTTTAACCCCACTTCATCAAATCTGGAAAAACTATTCCCTGGCATGTGCATATATCTGCTGTGGATAGATGCGTTTATTTATATGATTATATTTAATTTTTCATGGAAGAAGTCTTGATAAGTTTTTTAAAAACTCAAGAAAAAAGTAAAAAATCTAAACATATGTGTTTACAATAGAAGTTATTTTCAAATACTGCAAGGAGGAGCAGCAATTTTGTTAAACAATATGCGGTGCATGAAAACAAATTGTGATTACATGTCTTACATTCGAAAAGTTGGTATATATGTCACCAATATATAAATATATGTAAGTAATGTTTTACCTCACTTGACAACGTTGTAATGATGAACATACGAAGCTTGATAAAATATATTGTGTTGAAATTTAGAAGCAAGCACAATGTTTGCAAAGAAAGGTCCATTTATTGCATATGTCTATCATCGCCCAAACAAAAATATGTTTTTTTTCAAAATAGTGCTAAAGATTAAAAAGCATTTAATATGTGATGAAACATGTACTAGCCTTATAAGACCATTTGTTATAAAATTATTTGGTTGCCCTCTCCCGATTTACTGCCTAGAAATGGCCCGACTCATTTTTTTTTAATCAATAACACGATATATTTTTTTTCTTCCGTCAACAAATTTGTTTATTTTTAGGAATTTTTTTTCCACCTATAACTAGGACCCAATAAATGGGAGGTCCACCAAACGTCATTTTAAAGACATAAAATATATTGATTTTTTTTCTTTACTTTGTAAAATTGTAATTTTGACAAAAAGGGCAAATAAAAAAAATTTTTTTATCTCCTAACCCACTTTGAATATATGCCTTTTCAAATGTTTCTCCGCTGTAATGAAAATTGTAAAAGTTTATTAGACAGAGTATATACGGGGGGGGGGGGGGGTGATCAAAAAGTAAACGATATCTTAGGTATTTGATAGTTATATTATTGTTGAAATATTCAAGTATTTTTCAAAGTGTAAATTGGAGGTCTTTGATAGCATATTGCTTAATTAAAAACACAACCCTTTTCAAACTTGCTTTCAACATAACAAGTATTATATTCAACCATCTGCCTTCCTTCACTAAAACGATATATCCAATCATAGATTGAATTATTAGGAAGTCATTTGTCTTAATAAACTATGAACAAATTCTTATACGTTACTTCAGAGGCATTTTTAAGATATACCATAAATATTTTAGTCGTTTGTTGAATGAGTTCCACTGAGACAACCATTTTTCGTCACAAGTACCTGCATAATGACTTCATTTTCACATTGTGAGCAAAACTTTATTCAGAATATGCTATTTATAGAACTTGAGAGTGCACCAAATTTGTTTCTAATCTAAATTTTGGTTTTGTAGATATAGAGATAGTTCGAGAACTTTTTGATCACCCCTGGTACTAATAGATACTAACGCAAGGTTTTTCATATAGATTTTATGTGTTTAATTTCTTTGTGTTTCATTGTTGATAATTAATCTTTTGATAGATATTATAAGTTATCTGTGGCAAACTTACAAACTCTTAAGTTTAAACTTTGATGGTGCTCATTTTTTCCTTACCTGGAATCAAAGAGTTTATTTCAATACGTACACTATTTAACAACTGTTCGATAATACATGTAATACTAAATAAATTACTTCAAGCCACACTATAACACAATTCCTCTTTTAAAAGCGTTAAATATTATTTGAAATATTTTGCAACTGTAATTCTCTTCTACATTTAAAGATTGTTATGTCCCTCCATAGTAAGAAGAGGTCTTGAAAACAAAATTCTGTGCTAAAAATAGACCACGTGCTGCTATCAATGAACTACTTTCAGGGTTCTTTACACTATTTTTGAAGACAACTATACCTTGTTTTGAACTTAAAATTATCATTTAAAAGTGCAAAATGTAGAAATTTTCTCAACAAATGGTTGTAGAGAGAACATTAATGCACAGTTTGCGTATTTTTTTGGATTTTTTAAGGCTCTGCTGAATTCTGTAGCTGCGCAGTTCTAAGGAGGATATCAAAAGCATTTTTCTGCAAAAGTATAGATTATATATGCACAACATGCATTCAATTATGTATATTTATTGTATCTTTATCATAAAGACTTAAAATTTGATAAAAATATAATGTACTTTAGCCATTTGAAAAAATGTTTACATTTTGTTCTCACTGCACTAAAGGTGGCCGTACATCCCCCTTAACCACAGCTAAATTTACATTACAATATTGCACTACTTTACACTACAATATTGCACTTACGTTACAATTTTGCATAAATTTGAAACAATATTGCGTTTAAATTGCATTTATAATTACAATTCTGTCACTGCCATTGCCATTTACGTGCAATGTACACAACCATATTCTCTGATAAAAACAAGATTTTTATAGACTCAAGAGAATTAAACTCTAATGCTTGTAACATATAAATGAGAATTACGTTCCCTTCTGACAAATTTCATTTAGAGTACATTATATG
This sequence comes from Saccostrea cuccullata, assembly GCF_032062105.1. Taxonomy (NCBI): domain Eukaryota; kingdom Metazoa; phylum Mollusca; class Bivalvia; order Ostreida; family Ostreidae; genus Saccostrea; species Saccostrea cuccullata. The sequence continues at coordinate 4,903 of NW_026921218.1, forward strand.
CATTAAAATCAGATACTTTGGTCCACTCACATAGATCACTACACAAGGGGTCCCATGGATCTGACCCTTTTAATATATTGTATGTGATAAGCCCCCTACTAAAAGTACTAAGAGCAAAGTTGTTCCTGCCCCCCCCCCCCCCCCGGTTTTTTAACTCACATTAGTTAATGTTTGAAAATTAAAAAAACAAAAATCAATATTATAACAACTTGAAAAAAAAATAAGATAAAAAAGTAGTATTTTATATCGCGCCCTATCTTATGTGAACTCTAAAGCGCTTAACATAGATAATTATAACAATCTACAAAATAAAAGAAAGACTAAAACAATCTTACACATATAAAAAAGTAAGAAATTCAGAAAATACAGTCACATGTTAAAACAGTCCATACGTACATGCACTTTTCATTTCAAATTTTAAAATTAAGTCCTTTTTTAAAAAGATATGTAAAACAGTTTCATGCATGATGTCAGTTAAATCAGTATCCGATTTTGATTTTAAAAGACATGTTTGTAGGAACACCCCCGGTTATTTTGCCGATTATATAGATACTGATTACTTCTAAAATAGAAAACATAGGTAAAGACATTTTAAAAGTCGTATTGGGACCAATCTTATTCCGGAAACTGTATGTGCAGATTCGTGAATTAGTTTTCGTGAATGACTTCCTACTTGATTTCGTTATTCTAAGGGGCGTTCTGTGTGGAAAATATTAAACATTTCCTTCTGAATTCTAACAATGGTAAGCATTTCTGGGCAAATTGTTGATATTTTTTTGGTTTAAAAGATTACTTTCGGAAAGTCTTTTCCGCACAAAAATAATGTCTCCGTGCTAAATTATTTCGTGTTCATTTGTTCAAAGAAGGTAAACATGGTATAAACGCTTTTTCATTGAAGTGAAAGTAAACATTTGTTTATAACATACACATTCATGCAACAAAGATGAGTATTTTATTAAATAAAATCATTTTCACAATTAGCTGATGAATTTTAGCGTACCATTTAATCTTATTTGTAGAAATTCCGATTTTGCGGAGACCTGGATTGCCCAGACTGGGTTCTGGCTGAAATCAGTATTCTGTCAAAAATGGTAAGAAACTCAGTGAAGATTGTGTAAAGATTAAAAAAATGATGTTTTGAAAATATTTTATTGACAATATGTCAAAAGGATTGGGAGCAAGTTTCAAAAACTTAGATAGGCCTCTCCCATAAAAAATCACAGGTACTTGTGCCCCCCCCCCCCCCCCCCCCCCATATTCAACCCCGGGGCTAATTGGACATTTTTTTCACAAATTATATTTATTACACTTATTCATCATGTGTACAATATGAAAAAATTGTCAAAACCCCAAAACAATCACTAAACAAAAAAAAATACCCACTTATACATCATAAAGGAGAAAGGTATGCCACTCCGGTTTGTTTACGTTGAAATTTCCCTAAGTAAAAGCAACGGAAGTGCATTGAAAATGTATGATAACACCGAGAGAGATTATTACGTCAGGCAAAAACTCTCTCGGACGTTATCCTAATAAGTGAAACATTCTCTATGCACTTTTGTGATTACCTAAGGAAATTTCAAAGTTCTGAACTGGAATACTGTTTAAGGAGATATTGTAAAATTTTACGAGATGCGGAGTTAATCGGATAGCATGGATGAAGACAGAAATATATGTAGAGACGGTGTGAATCGACATTTTAGGTTGAAATAAAATAAATACATGTTTTTAAACTCAGAAAGACCAGTGGGGGTACAACGTATACAAACCAGAGTTGCATACCTTTCTTCCTTATAATGTATAAGTGGGCATATTTTTTTTTTTGTGGAGCGATTGTTTTGGGGTTTCGACAATTTTTTTATATTGTACACGTGGTAAATAAGTGTAATAAATATAATTTGTAATTCCCCGTTATATATTTGCATCTGCCAGTACACAGGAATAGGTTTTTTTATAGTTTCTTTACATTTGGCCATTAAAAAGCAAAAGCACACTGGTCATCCCCCCCAACAAGTTAATTAAATCAATATATTATAAAATTCATTGATTGTAAGAAATTGCATCTATCGTTTTCCCCCTTTTGTTTTATTTAACTTTTCATCTGCCAATATTCTATTGAAAATTGTACGCAATCTTGCTGATCAAAAAGTGTGTTATTACATGTACGTTTTGCGTTCTTGCCTTTTGCTTAATCTCAACGCAAAATGTAACAACACAAAATGCAATAATCAAAAAATCGTGTTATTACATTTTGTAATACATCGTGTTATTACATTTTCCACACAGTTTATAAGCAAAATATATAGAGGATATCTATATTGTGTGATTTGATATTGGCTTTATCCAACGAGTTGAAATGGTGTATATATTCGCGAGGCTTGCCGAGCGAATATACACCATTTCAACGAGTTGGATAAAGCCAATATCAAATCACACAATTATAGATGTTCTATTTATCTCATACGACTTTCGTTTTAACAAAATTTTGAGACTTCCCCTGCGAAACTACATGAATGACTGCCAAAATCAAATTGATGACGTATAACTTGATGAAGTAGCACCGTTGATGTTTACATGCGTCGAGAGAAAGTAGATCGAGTTCAAAATTTAGAATATTTGCTATCTGTGTCTTTGAAAACATCATGTGAAAATTGCTGGAGCTTTACATCGAACGAACTTCTGACTGAAAGTTGTTAGGACTATGGGGATCATGAAAATCAACTCTTTTTACGATGGCAGTACAAATCATGCTAGGCAAGGCTAGGGGCCTAGACTTTGTCTAGATTGTTTGCTGATCCATGGTAAGTTACACCTACATTACTAGGTAGGCATACGTAGTATAATATAAGAAAGCATTGTTAAAGATGTCAAAGGAGTCTTATAACAACAACTTAACTGGTACATGTAGGCTTTACTTTCTCCGAAAACGATCTAAGAGGGGGGGGGGGAGTAACATCTGTCTTCAAATAGCCAACGGGTTCCTTGATAAAATAAGACACTTCTTTGACATCTTGCTTTTAACGATATTGCTACCCTTTATCATTCATTTTATAAGGGCAACAATTTTCACAAATAAAAGTTTCAATAAAATAAAATCTTGAAGCGAGGGTTCGTGTCAAAACCGGAAGTGCTATTGATAAAGCATCTACCCGTTGATAAAGCATAAGTTTATCCAACGGCCTGTATCACCAACACGTATGAGATAAATTAAATATATGAGTAAATATTTCTACTGATTTATATTAATGATGTATGGTATTTTGTCACAGAGAAACTTCACATTTTGTGTTCAGTAAAATAAAATAAAAACTTAGATTTAAGGAAAGCATTTTTTGTAATTCAATGTATATTCAGTCACACAATATATATACCGTAGATCTGATGTTAACAAACTTTTCTTTTTCAGACTTCAATAAAGATGAAGTTACTGTGTGTACAAGTTATCAAAGACATGCTATCAGAGGGCATCGATGTAAGTTTGTTGTGATTAAAGAAAATTAAGACTATTATTCAAAAAATATGTAAATTATTTATATATGTCAACCTGCTGTGTTTGAATGTTCACTTTTTTATGTAACATGAGTCAACTGCATATGAAGAAACATATATAACTATAATTTTCATTTCGGAAATCCATTAATTTTTGGAAAGTAAAAAAAATTATGTATCCTTTTAAAAAAAATTAATATTTGAATAATCATGATAATTGTGTACACCTAGTTATATGCATTCAAATCACACAGTTTTTTTCTTTCATTTCAGTATGAAAAGGTTTATAAAATAACACAGGATGCCAAATTTGGTAAGTAGATAGTTTTCACTTATTTTATAATCATTCAGGAGAGTATTGTATAATTTCCATCTTTCAATACTGAGAAAAACACAATAAAAAGTACAGTTCTTTACCCTTTAGAATTTACTTGAATCTTAGTTGGAGAAACTTTCCGTGTTTTATTTTATGGTGCAAGTGCTGGAGTTATTTACTCAGTGAATCTCTATTTTATTGACATTTTTTACCTGACCTCCAAAAATGTAGTTATGCAAGACATAAATCGATCCAAAAATATACAAAATATTGTTTATTATTCATTTATGTCAACATCATAAGTTGAATTCATCTGCCATGTAAACTGACCTTGATCAATTTTATTTTGGGACAGCCAATGAGAATTCAGGATCTATAGGAGCAGATCTTTTACAAATTCCCTTATCCCTGTTTATGAAAAAATAGCACATGGAATGGTTTTTTTATTGATGTTTAGTGATACCAGTCAACGCAATCATTGATAAACACCAACATTTGCTCTATTAAGTTATTCTAAATTTTAAGTGAAAGTCTCAGTACATCACACAAGAACTGTCATGGCTTCCAGGGGCTGACAAATAGATTTTTAAGGCACTAGTCCAAGGGCAAGTACATGGTCAAAATTGACTTGCCCTACCTGAATTTTTGCTTGCCCTACCATAAACTAATTCTATATTTATAGATATTTCAAAAAATAGGAAGACAAATGCTGAGCAAGCCCCCATGCCCAGCTTTTAATTTATGGCCTACAAATAAATTCTATTTTTGATAAGTCACTTGCCCGCGGGCAAGTGGTTGATAAAATTTCACTTGCCCACCCCTAAAATTCACTAGCCCTGAGCATCGGGCATTGGGATTTGTCATCCCCTGGCTTCTGAGGAGAGTGACTGCATGGTAAACACACAGATTTCTTTTACATGGTTTTGCATTTAATTGGCTATGTTGTTGACAGTGACAGTGACATTTTTTTAAATTAATGTATTAGACGTACCAGAAAGTTGAATGTAAAAACAATTTATTTTCCCTGCAGTCACCCGTATTTGAAAAATACACAATGTATATTTGCACCATAAAGGAAATGCTGTGGAATTGTAGTCCTCTCCAGAAAATATTACAGTAGATTAAAAGAAATCAGAAAAGTCTACATAATTGCAGCCGCAAAAAGATATGGTTTAAAAACGTGGATAGAAATATAGACTCATATTAAAACTTCCATTTTTAAGTTTACATTTATGTTGATATTAATATATTCAAATATTGTCATTAATAGTCTCATTAATTTATTTATATATACCCCCCCCCCCCAGAAAAAAAGGATTTAGTGTGCATTTTTTTTTTACAGAGACTGGAGATGTAAAGGCTTCCATAGCTGCCTTGACTTTTATCTTGTCAAGTGCTGCTAAATATAGCTGTGATGGAGAGACATTGTCCAATGAACTTCAGCAACTGGGGCTCCCCAAAGGTAGGTAGTTCTGATTAACTCCAATAGCCAGAGATCCCCAAAGGTGAACGATTCCAATAAACTTCAATAGCTGGGGCTCCCCCAGAGGTAGAGGGTATATAACCAGAGGCATAACATCAGCTTTGGAACTAACTAAAACTCAAATTCAGAATTACAACCCAAAAAATATATGTTTAGTTGTAATTGCCATGAGTTATTATCGCAACTTGTACTTGACCTTTTGTGCTTAGGTTTCAGTGTCTCAATAATTGATAAATAGGAATTTTTTTTTAATCTGATTTACAGAACACGCCACCTCCCTGTGTAAATCATACAGTGACAGCTCAGACAAACTTCAAACACACCTCAGGAAAACAAGTCTTAGATGTAAGTATAAAACAAGTCTTAGATGTAGGTATACAACAAGTCTAAGATGTAGGTATAAAACAAGTCTTAGGTGTAAGTATAAAACAAGTCTTAGGTGTAAGTATAAAACAAGTCTTAGATGTAAGTATAAAACAAGTCATAAATGTAAGTATGAAACAAGTCTTAAGAAGTCATAGATGTAAGTATAAAACAAGTCTTAGATGTAAGTATAAAACAAGTCTTAGGTGTAAGTATAAAACAAGTCTTAGGTGTAAGTATAAAACAAGTCTTAGGTGTAAGTATAAAACAAGTCATAGATGTAAGTATAAAAGAAGTCATAGATGTAAGTATAAAACAAGTCATAAATGTAAGTATAAAACAAGTCTTAAATGTAAGTATAAAACAAGTCTTAGATGTAAGTATAAATCAAGTCATAGATGTAAGTATAAAACAAGTCATAAATGTAAGTATAAAACAAGTCTTAGATGTAAGTATAAAACAAGTCATAGATGTAAGTATAAAACAAGTCTTAGATGTAAGTATAAAACAAGTCATAGATGTAAGTATAAAACAAGTCATAAATGTAAGTACAAAACAAGTCTTAGATGTAAGTTCAAAACAAATTTTAGATGTAAGTTCAAAACAAATTTTAGATGAACGTAGGTGTAAAACAAGTCTTAGAAGTAGGTATAAAACAAGTCTTACATGTAAGTATATAAACAAGTCTTACATGTAAGTGATTTGGAAGCTCAGGGTAATAAATTTTTAGCAGTATGTTTGCCCATACACATTTCCATATTTACATTACTTTTGGTGGAGATCTAACAAATAACTTGAGATATGATTCCATCACCCTAGTTTTTTTGGTTTTTTAATCTTTTAATTATCAATCAAAATAAGAAAATAAATAGAATTTTTCTGTAATACATATAATTCTACAATTGTTTACATTATGGAAATTATGCTGAATCTTTATTGGTTTTTGATGTTATATTTTAGTATCACACCTAGAGAAGACGGAGTGGAGAGTGGATTATATCCTCAGCTCCAGTGAACTTAAGGTCAGAGGAATCTGAGTATTGTGTTTATTGTGAATTTTGGGTTATTCATGTGCGGTCTCATCTGAAGGACCAGTCTTTATTTCTCACACTGGGATTTGAACTCACAGTATAAACTTAAAAGATCAACTCCTTACTATGCGACTCTAGCGCAATTTCTCTAAGCGCTGTGCCATATAGATTGTATAGATCTGAAATGATGAGCTGAAGGAGACAGGGTAGGAAGAGGAGAAATCAGTCAGATATACATGTATAGAGCGGGTAGGATAGGGAGGGAATATATTTGGGTTTTGATAGGAAGTAAGGACAAAAATCTTAGACAAGAGGGTTAAATTTGTTTGGGATAAAAGAAAGGGAAGCTTTGCAGAATGTCAAAAAATTATTTAAAAGTGTTTGGGCTGCATGAAGGGCAGTATATTAGATAGAAAATTAAAGGGAAATTGAAAAGCTATGTAGATACCTTAATCTGTATTAAAATTAATTTTAAAAAAAATTGATCATGTACATGAATGATCATATGAATTTTTTTATCAGGAAGTGAACAAACCATGTGTTCAGATGAGATTACAGGTACGGAACCCTGACACAGGGGCAACAACTCCTGTCTCCTTCACAGTAGATATGGATAAATTCAGAGTGCTTCTAAGTGGTAAGAACAATTTTAACATAACAAAAAAATTTTTAAAGACAGAAAATACAAATAAATTTGTCAAAATATTGAAAATATGGTAACAATTTGAGTCATGTATACATCTGTAAATTGAACTGTATTGTATATTATAGGGTTAATTTTATCCTGTATTACTTTTTGCCCTTTTACACTTGCTAACAATTTTCCCCAATTTTAAATTCGCCAATTCACAGTTCTGTTTAAGAAATTATACATCTCCCATTTTAAATTCGCCCAAATGAGACAAGGGCGAATGGGGCGAAAATAAAATGGGGGCAAAATTTCCCTGTATACAGTATGTTGTTTAAACGCGTAGATTTTCTCAATTCTCTTTCAAAGTTTCACAATATTTGCATTTTCGGTGACAAAAAATTGTACTAGATTAACAAGGGTGGTTTTAGGCATAAAGGCGGAAACTTTAACATTGTAGAAAGTTTACAATTTCTTGAAATTTTAGAAATATTTTATTCTTATCATTTACAACCAAATAAGTCAACATATATACCAATCCAGGCATCCACTTTTTGAGATAATATTTACCAAGAAATGAATTTTTGTGATAGATGGAAATTGTCTATATTCTTGATTGTAATTTTTTGCAGTTTAAGAAAGAATTTTTAAATTGGAATGATTTTTCTTAATTAAAATATTTTATAAGAATGTATTTTCTTTTATCTCAACAGAACTTAAACAAGCAGAGACAGTCATGGCAAATTTAACGTGACATACAGGAATATATGATAAAAACGTTTTTATTAAGAAAAATTGTGCAATGTACTAGATATGTGTATTTTATACTTATTATTGTAATAAATAATTTAACAAAATTTGAAATATTGTTGTGCATTAATGAATCTTAAACGCATTTGATTCCAGAAAATTCAGAGTAGAAATGGGGGAAAGCAAAACAAACTCACCAGAGATTGTCAGTATGTGTTCCCAGATGTGTGCAAAGTTTAACAAAATAAACACACTTGGGAAACATAATTTGGTTTTGTTAATAAGGCACGAGCTCTCTTATTGTTAATACTATACTGTTCACAGGGTGTGTTCAATTTATTTGTTATAAAAACTTGCAGACATTACTGAGCATGGAGTGACAATAAACATTAAATTCAAATTTGTGTCTATTGTAAAAGATACATGTATCCAATAAGTTGTCACTTGTATGAAATGCAAATTAATCAAGTTTTAACTAACTCATGCTTCAGAACTGAATTCAGATGTGTGACCAAAGGGCTATTTTATAAAAAATAATCAATTTCATAATTTATGTGTATTAATTGAGTCAGTAACCTTCCTGTTTCTGAAAAAAATTGATGGCTAAGATAATCTAAAGTCTTAAAGATGAGATAGGTGTCCAAATGTACAAGCATGTCTGAAATTTTATGTACGTAACTTGGTGTCTACAGTGACTGTTTTTTAAATCAATAAGCTATTCTCTGGTGAATCCTTTTTGAATACAACAAATTATTTACATGTTTTTTGCAAATTTATTTCTGCCTTATTCTATTATAATCAGAAAATATATCCAAGATTACCAATGCAAATTGTTACTTACATAAGCACTAAGCAAGTAACATATTACTAGAGATTAACAAGTTGTTAAAATATGAAAATAATGTAATCAATAAGGTATGATGAAATCATGTTTAATATTATATTTAATGGAATTTATTTAAAAAGTCACAATTTTTATTTCTAGTTTCAAAACAGGAGAAATTATGTATGTACATGTAACATGGATTTCTTTAATGCAGGCTTTAAAAAGGAAGATAGAAAAAAAAAAAATAACAAGACAATCAAACACTTGTCTTTGATACTTTTAGAGATTTCACTTCTAGCTAGTAATAGACCAGCTTTCAAAGAGAATGTAATGCAGATAAGTAAATTGTCAAATGAGAGAAAATATCCTATGTCTTCTACTTTGAGTCTTGTGGATCTTTGTGTCATTGTTACGAACATAATTCAGTCATTTCTTGTAAATCTGAAAGAAAAAAAAAGATATAAAACAAAATACACAATGATGTAATCAATACATATGCTGTTTATATTTACATGTATATGTATCCTTAAAAAACGAGAAACTAGGCAATTAAAGCACAACATCTGTACAAAAATACTTCAAGTTTTCTTGTCTCCTTTACGAACGTAATTGCGTAAACGATAAAATATTAAAAAAAAATATTCAATAAGTTTTCATCCTTTGATAAGAAAGAACAAAACTAAGAAATGTGGAATAATAACATTCACTCAAATTGATACAATATGAATATATTTAAAGATCATTATTTAAAAGAAACAGAAAAGCCATGATTTCTAGAGAATGCGCCACCTCAATTGTTTTTAATTTATAAAGCCAGATGCTATGGGCTTCCTGAAGCCCAAACTTAAAATTCCATTGGCTGTTATTTTAGCAAATACTGAAAGATTTTAAGACACCGTAACTGATCATACAACGGCACCGACATTCATTAAAGGTTCAGAAGATAAAAAGGTGATCGAAAAACAATTTGGGGAAATTAAGTGGCCAGTAAAAGAACTGTATTCCCGTCGTCTCGAAGAAGTAATGAATTTTAGTCAGAGCTTTCCACCGCTGAGCAAGGAGAGAGAAACAGGAAGCAGAAGGACAAAGTCTCTGTGCGATATTCAACTTTCTCCGAAAATTAAATTTGATGTGAAAAAGGAAGGAAAGATTAACATTCGTAACCCAGCCTTTCATTTATCTGTTTTGTCCTCTGGGAATTTCTGGGCCAGTAACAGCTGGGGTGACCTCATCCTATTTGACAAGGAGGGGAATGTGTTAAAGAAAATAACTACTAACGTAGTAGATGCCATGGGTTATCACACAACTACCATAGAAAGAAAACTTCTCTTCACAGTTGCCAAAACTAAAACTATCTTCCAGGTTACTAGCGAATTGACCAGCTCGAAAATAATCTTGTGTGAGGAGTGGGAACCTGGGGCAATTCACTCCTCCTGCATCAATGGAGACATGCTAGTGGGGATGATTAAAAATAAAGAATTCAAGGTGACCAGATTCAGCAAGGAAGGGAAAAAACTCCAAGTGATCCAAAGAGATGAAAAAGGGAATAACCTTTACAAGAGTATAAACTACATCACAGAGAACATCAACGGTGACATCTGTACATCAGACAATACCGCCCATAGAGTGGTAGGGGTGACCAGATCCGGACAGCACCGGTTCTTTTACTTTGGTCTCCAGTCTCAGTCTGCATTCCATCCTAATGGTATCCGTACAGACAGGCTGGGACATATCTTGGTGTGTAATAGCTATTGCTCCTTGTTCAGAAATAATTCCAGCGTCCACCTGCTGGACATGGATGGTCAATTCCTGTCCCTTTTACTCCCACCAGATCAATGTCCGAAGAAACCCCGTGCTCTCTTTTTGGATGACCAGGACAGTTTAATGGTCGGGGGTGAGGATAGTTCTACTGTCATTGTGTACAAATACCTCCAGATGAAGGAAAACAACTAAACATATGTAAATCTAGAATTGTGAACTCCGTCAAAATCACACACTTAATTACTAAATTCCATAGAAATTTATTAGTAGTTTTGTTTTTGCACTCTTTCATAATTTATGAACTCAAAATAAAGTAGTTTAATGTCGATATCAGAAACATCTTTCAATGTGAAGATCTCCAAAACGTTTGTAGACAATGATGTTTTTGTGAAATTAATGGTTGTATATAAATCTGTTGTATATCAAATTACTTCTCATGAAAAAAAGTTAGAATGATTTAATTTTTTTGATGGGACGTAATATTTTTGTAAAATCGGGGTTTTTTAAGATCGCAAGTTGTGCGCACGGACCAAGGTTAAAATGACATTAACTCTGATAAAAGGTGTTCGGATTAAATGAATATTTTCTGTATAAAACAAGTCAAAGCTCAATAAAAGTTTTATGAAAAATAAATAAAGAGACTATAATCATTTTATGATATCTTAAGTATTTGAATTTTGAAAATTAAATTAACTATAATCTATACTTGAAGATTATTGCTAGCATTTGGAAGTTCATTGCGCCATAAAAAAAAGAAATGAAGTGTGTGTCCATGAACATATGTTAAGTCAAAATCCAAATGTTTGACGTTATATAATGAAATTAGCTTAACGTCAGACTGGTCCGTGCGCACTATCCGCGACCTTTAAAGACCCCGATTTTTACAAAAATAGTACTTTCCATCCATAAAAATTAAATCATTTTGATTTATTTTTTCATAAGAAATATTTTGATATACAAAAGATTCATATTGAACCATTTGTTTTAACATAAACGCCATGGTCCACAAACTTTTTGGACAACCCTCGTATATCATCAGAAATGATTTTTTTTTTAAATGAAACAATATATTTATGCCTATTCGAAAATAATGTCACATTTTCTGTGATTGAAATCCCCTAAATGCAATACAACAATGACCAATATTTTTTTTTATTCCTCAACTCACATTCATAAAACTATTTATACTTTATCCTTACACAATATCAAATCGTATTAATATCAATCTATCTGCTTACACTTTAATTATTGGAAAATAAGGTAGAAAGAAATACATTTTAAAAATTCACCATTATTGAAGAATGAGTTAACTACATGTATTGGTAATGCCCTGGTATACCCACACACACAGAACAGTGATTCCTAGAATATACACCTTATCACTGGTGAATGAATTTATTATGTCTTTATGAAGTCTTATGAATTCTCACAAGAATTCATTATTACTCGTAGTATGTCTTTAATGTACAAAGAATAATCTTTTTACATGGAATTGTTCAAGGTACTCTGAATTCGTGAGTTGAAAATGGGAGTGTAGGGAAAACACCACGAATAATATCCTTAAAGATTACAGTTATTCCCAGGCCCTGATGACTTGGAGAGTCTTCACATACGTACTGTAACATGCTCTTTCTACAAAATTTAGTACCTAGCTCCTAAATTTGCCCAAGTTTGTAAAAATCTAGAGCCCATTTTGCAAAAGATCTTTCGACTAAGTAAAGAAAAATTCTTCTGTTTTTTTTTTTTTACATTGAATTGAAAATAGTTTTTCAAAATCTTTCAAAAAGAAAGTAGAAAGATCAAATCACCGTAGCAATTTTAAACAGAATAATAAATTTTGCAGAATGTTAAGATCAACTTATTTTGGGTATTAGTTGTAAGAACTTTTTTGAAACTGATCACTGATTTTTACTAGAAAATTTTTTTTTATTGAAACAATAGAAATTAAAATTACCGCAAAATTGAGAAAACAAGATTGTTTTTTGGAGAAAAGACAATTTTCTGAAACTATATACATGTAATTAGCTTTTATTTGTACTGGTAAAATAACCCATGGTATAGTACACCGGTATCAGATTTTCACATTTTTTATATCACAATTTAGACAACATTTGGATATCACAATAAAAAAGCGATGTATCGAATTTCACCATTACTGAAAACATTTCGATTTCACTCATTTACTCGGTAAACTTATTTTCCAAAACGTTAGCTGCTTCCTGGCAAGAGCTGTTAATCAGTTGTTCAGTTATCATGGAACAATGTGAGATTTAATATCTGAAGCAAAAAATCCTTTTAGTCAATGTTTTCCTTTATTGTAAGCTCCTGATCTGCCATTCCAGGCTGCTTCGACGCTATCTTTCTTGAGATAAACAATCCGGAGAAGAAACACAAATAAAAGGTTTTTCCAAACAAAA
>NW_026921219.1:0-18126 GCF_032062105.1 Saccostrea cuccullata
TCCTCACCATGTGAATAATTGTAATTGCATGAATTTGAATTCTTTAATTATGTTAAAAGTCAATTATAAGTTTGATTGCTAATTAATTTTGATTTACACATGATTAAGTTGATTAGGACATTTGCAGATGTTACAGACATTGACATTAAGGAGGGAGGATATGTTATATCTTTTTCCGGATTTGTAATATCTTACGTAATTGGTTTTTGCTTATAATTTGATGCTTAATTACATTGCGCAATAATTCAATAAAGTAGTTCGGATTCAGCCATCTTGTGTGTTACATGTGCTCTGCATCACTATCCAACACAGTCCTATGTAAACGAGTTAAGCTTACTGGAGTACTTGAAGACCTGATAGCTCACTTCTCATCCATAGGCGATGTTGTTGTTGGAGGGGACTTCAATGCTAGTTGTTATGATACAGATAACGGTCGTGTTAATGCATGTAAATCGAATCTGCTCAAACAATTTGTAATTCGCAACTGCATAGGAAGCCCCCGCGTCGATTTCGACGCAACCGGTTCTCAATTTACCTTTATGCAAACTAAGTCTACACTTGACTATATATTTTGTACCAACTCTCTATGTAAATATGTTAAAACGTATCATGTGTTTGAGGAAGGTTCAATAAGCTGTACATCTGACCACCTTCCAGTTTCCATGGTTCTTGAGTATCATGCTAAGTATCATACTATAGACAAAGGTTTTCATTGTTTGCCAGCATGGCATAAAACAGACTCTGGTAAAATCAATGCATATCGCGATTTTGTTTCAAGTGAATGTAAAACATTGCATCATAGAAACCTTGATTGTGTTAATGATATTGATACTTTTTGCTCTGATCTCAACTGTCTGTTACACAATGCTGCATCCCAGTTTATCACTGTGTCTAAATATAAACCATACTTAAAACCAGAATGGACTCCAAAAGTTAAAGAACTCCATGACGAAGAACGTGAGACACGCAGGATTTGGATAAGTGAAGGTCGACCGCGTGGTATGGGCCACGAATCCTATAGGAACTACAAGCGCGCCAAAAGGTACTTTCGTAAAGGGCTTCAATCTGCGCACGACGACTTCCTAACCAAGGTATTTAAGGACATTGACGAAGCCTCAGAGTGTGATGTGCGGTTATTTTGGAAGCTCATCAAACGCCAAAGACCCCGTAGCTCTCGAACATATCCTGAAATAGAACTTGATGATGTCACATACTCAAACCCAGAGGATATATCCAACTGTTTCGCACAATACTTTGAACGTATATACAATCCACAGGATAATGGTACCTTTAACTCTGACTTCTCCCAATATATTGAAAATTCTTACACCAACCTGAAAACAACTACCAAAACTCTGACTGACAAATCCTTCCCAGGCGGAGATGTCACCATTGACGAAATTTCCATGATCATCAGTGAGTTAAAACACAGAAAAGCTCCTGGGTTAGACAAAATTCAGAACGAACATATAATCTACGGAGGCTTAGAACTTAAACTATGTATACAGCATCTTTTTAACTCAATCATAAAAACTGGTCAAATCCCAGACTCCTGGAAAAAAGACATTATTGTCCCTATACACAAGGGAAGCAACAAACCACGGAAATCCCCGGACAGTTATAGACCAATAGCCTTACTTCCGTGCCTTCTTAAGATTTTTGAAAAACTGTTATTAGGCAGGATAAAATCTCATGTTCTTTCTGCTATTGAATTTCCAAACACACAACAACAGGGATTCCAGCAGAAGCTCGGCTGTCTCACTGCATCTTTCAACCTCCAAGAAACCATATATCATAATATAGAGCTTGGTAGTCCGGTATACGTTGCTTTCTTGGATACACAGAAAGCATTTGACACAGTGTGGCGACATGGTCTTATGTACAAGCTGCACCGCCTGGGAGTATCTGGTCGGCTTTGGACTCTTATAGACGACTGCCATACGAATACCGCCTGTTCTGTTGTGGTAAATAACGCAAATTCGAACTGGTTTCCCGTATCTCAAGGAGTTCGTCAAGGAGGGGTACTCTCTACATTTCTTTATTTGGTTTTCATAAATGATCTACTTCAAGACATTCAAGATAAATGTCCCAATATGGGTATCTACAACATCACAAGTTCTAATCCTGCCCTTGCAGATGACATTTCCTGTCTAGGATTATATCCTGCAGCAATCCAAAACATTCTTTCCACAGCATATGACTATTCTAAAAATTGGAGACTCAAGTTCAACGCTGACAAGTCTAGTGTTCTTCGATTTTCCAAAACATCTACCAACTATGACGAGTCCAAAGTATGGTTTCTTGGTCCAGACCCTGTGTATTTATCTAACACGTACAACCATTTAGGAATTCTTCTTCAATCCAAACTCATCCATACCGAGAAAATTGAAAATGCATGCAGGAAAGGACGACAGGCTTATTTTGCCCTCCAAATACAAGAACACCTTAACCCAGTCACCATATCACGGCTTTACACCAGAATTGTACTCCCTTCGACCTTGTACGGATGTGAACTTTGGTCCAACTTACGTCAAAGGGATCTGCAAACCCTTAGCACTTTTCAACACTTCATATGCAAGCATGCTGTTGGTCTACCAAAAGACACCAGATCTGATATCTGTGAATCCTTACTTGGACTTCTTCCGATTTCGTCTGAAATTGATAAAAGAAAACTGCAATTCTTCGGCCGTTTGTGTGAACTGGATAGCAAAACTCTAACGAAACAGATTTTTCTCCATCGGCTTTTTTCTTACTTACAGTCTCCCGAACTTAAACATTATGGCTTTATCAATGACGTCATGGCTCTTTTGCATAAGTATGATCTCCATCAGTACCTCCTTATATACTTACAAGATGGTTACTTCCCCCCAAAATACATGTGGAAAAGATATGTTAAAGCAGCTGTCACCAACGTACATTTGGAATCAAGACGTCAACGGATGTACTCAGATCCGTCCTTTCTTCTCTTCAATACTATAACCGCAGGGAAATCTCCGCAAACTATCTGGGAAATTCCAAGCAACATCCACGAAATAGAAATTTGTAAATTTATTGTCAAGCTATGGACTCTTTCAGACTCTCCTCCAGAACCTTGTCCCCTCTGCGAAGAAAACTTCAGGAACATTTTCGAGCACATCTCTACAACGTTCATATTCATGCAATCTCCTACGGGGGGAAATAAAGATAGAATGAATGAATGAATGGTTGTACAGAAAGAGACTTGTACTTCTCTTTGATTTAATTTAAAAAAAAAAACAACCGTTCCATCGTTCTCTTTGAGTTTCAAAATTAAATTTTTTAAAGTCAATATTCATATCAATTATTTTATTACTTGATTATATAAAGACATCTTAATTTGCCTATATAACATTTTTTTCTTAAATAAATATTTATGAGACTGACGGTGTTTTAATTCTACGGCGTAAAAATTTGGAACGAGCAAATTTCTCAATACATGATCTGTGATGAAAGTTCTGTCAATTATCGCAGAGGAATGCAGATCATGTCACGTTGATCTGTCTAACGGTCTGTTGACAGTGATGTATTCATGTCCTGCAAATTATCTCCTCTTCAGGTCATCATTGTATTCTGATGTTCACAAAGTAATTATCTGTTAATTATGTCGACGACTAGTTAATTATGTCAAGATCTGACCCAAGCTAAAATTAAATCTCATCGTGTATATAAAGTTTTCCAGGACAATATCCAATCATTCTTCATGAATCAACTATACTTGAAACATGCAGAATTTAACTAGCCAATTCCTGGTTGCGGAAAGTAAAGCCGAGCGAGCTTTGGAGCATATAATGCTTCTGAAAGGACGCCTTCATATCCTGAAAACTGGCAAAGTAGCAGGTCCAGCATCAAGAAATAACAACTCCATGGCAGCACAACTAAGACAGACGGAAGAATTGCTGGTGCGTTATAATGAGTACTACGTGGTTAAAAAGAGAGAAGCCGAAGAACTCCTGAACCAAATTCATGGCGAAAATTGATCACTAATCAGAACAAGAAATCGGTCTGAAACTTGAGACCATTCCTGAACCCTACAGGTCAACTCGGATTGCCCCAAGCCCAGACGGAAGGAAGATGCATCGCTGAGAAAATACAAGTACCAAACGGCTCTTTTCAGAGCCACTAAATTTTTTAGAAAAGATACCTTCATTACAGTACAAAACTGTTTGTCTAATGACTGAGACAGAGGGGGTTGTCCTGTAGTCTTTGAAAGTTTCTATGTTCCTTGGCAAAAAGGTGAATTGCGTTTTGTTTACTTAAAATCGACAGAGAGAAGGTGAATTCAAAATAACTCTTTGTATTAATAAAAAAATATTTATCAAAACGAGAACATAGCGCACATGTTACATTATTCCGGAAAAAGTTGTTTTGCATTGACACTCTACAAATATGTAGCAGTAGATGTTTCCGATATATTTTCTGTGCAGCAGAAAAACATGCAACGGGCTGTTTTACTGAAAACTCTTCTTCTGCAAGGATCGATAGCACGCCTCAAGGACAATGGATTATCCGTAGTGTATTCTTGTAAAGGAATTATATTCGTTCAAAGACGCGGTTACAAGAAAAAATGGGTAGGCCTAATAATCTGCATATCCTGAGTTCATGTGATGTCTGACATGTTTTGTGGTGTCATGGTTCTGAATGTTCATGTTTATCTTAATTAATCTTATCATTTTTGTATGCTACTTGAAGACAATGAAAATAAAACATTTATATCTAATTTTCTTTTTCTTTTTTTTAATTTTATAGGCAAAAAATGAGGGGAGTAAAGCTTACACAGAACATGCATTGATTCACATGGAAACATTCTACAAACCTGTCTTCAAGGAATTGTGGCCATCCATAAGGATTTCTCTTTTGACATCATCGAAGTACTGTGCATTGTTAAATAACTATAACAGTCAAAGGAACACTGTAGAAAATGTTCTGAAAGATTTAGGGGCATATGATGCAATGGAAGAGGCAACTGTAGCTCACTCCGAATTCTTAAAGAAAGACAAAGAGCAAGGAATTGTTGAAAACAGTTCTTTACCACTTGAGACATTTTTAGATTTTCCTGAAAGAATTTCAAAGAATGAATTAGAAGACAGTAAAAATAGTCTATCTAATTCAGAAGAGGAAGAAGAGGAGGAAATTGAATCCATTGTAGGGAAAAACACCAGTTTGTATGACTTTATTCCTACAAAGAGGGTGTACTCCGAAAAGGAAATATTACACAAACAGATAGCAGACACATCAACTTTTGATGAAGGCTTGTACGAAGTTCCAGTAAAAGTTATTCAAGAGCAAACCCCAGGTCTACCAAACCAAATGAAATTCTTTGTGTTTGATAAAGGGGATGTGTCTAACTTTCCTTCTCCTAAGATGAAGCGTGGAAATGTGTTAGGTCAGCAATGGTATAGTATAAAAAAAGAAACCTACACATTAAAAAGCTTTAGAAATCGCTTCAAGAATTTTATGATTACATTTAATTACTACTCTTTAATTGACAGAACTTGTTTATGAAATTCATAATGTTTTGTAGGCTACTACTTGATGGATGCTGCCTCTTTACTTCCCGTCATTGCACTGGACGTTCAGGAGGGGGACTATGTCCTTGACCTTTGTGCGGCTCCTGGGGGGAAATCTCTGGCTATACTACAGACACTACAGACAGGTACATGTACACCTGAGTAGAGCACACTTTTTACAAAAATATAAATTTGAACTCAGTTATACATAGAATTTAAAACAAGTTAACACACTATTTTAGTAAGGTTCACTTATTTGTTATGCCTGTTTTTCTGAATTCCATGTTTGTAATGAGATTTTTATTCAAATGAAGGTCACAAAACTGCTCAGTTATTGACTCTACATAATTTTTTCTCAAGAGATATGGAAGGGAAAGTCTAAGCCAATAGCATTTTCTCCATCAAAGTAGACTTCATTGCTGTATTAGATGTGTTCATTATGTATTTTAATTTTAAAAGTTTCCTATTGCTTTAGAACTAAACATTTTACAGAGAACCTGACATGTAATGATGAATCCTATAGTAGACTTGGCAGACTTAGGGATATACTGAATTGGTATGTCGGCAGTGTCCCACCCTCAGTGATAATATCAAAGAAAGATGGCAGATTCTTCAGAGACCCTCTGTATGATAAGGTGTGTTACCATGTATCATAGCAGGCCAGCTACACAGTGCTGTTATACCAAATTAATTTAAGATGCTGAAATATTCTTTTTTGTACATTTAAAGGATGGGAGACATATATGTAGGTAGAGGCACCAATTAAAGTGAGATTCCATTACTGCCAAGCCTTTTTTATCCTGATGCTTATGTTCCCATGTAAATTGTCTGAACTAAATCATATTACTGAAACACCCTTCAAGGCCTTTGCATATCTAAATATATTTTTTATCCCAAAAATTCACCAGGCCATATGTTGCGTGCTTTCGTATCTGCTATAATTATACTTAATTGTTGTATATTTCTGACATTTCAGGTCTTGGTAGATGTACCTTGTAATACAGACAGACATGTCTTGATCAGTGAGGATAACAATCTCTTCAAACCAGGTCGGATGGAGGAGAGACTAGCACTACCCACAGAACAAAAGGAACTGCTGGTGTAGGTTTCTACATCTTAACAGATTATTTTTGTTTATGCCAAATCTGAAATCTTTTTTTTTTTTTTTTTTGAGAATTATTCACTGATGTATTTTAAACATTTTATTTCTGGTGTGAAATTTTTAGAGATGCATTATAATCAACATTCAAAAGTGATTAGGTCCTTAACTTGTGATGAATACATCATAAAATATTTTACATTATTTTTGAATGTTACTTTACAGAGCAGGAGTCCAGTCTTGTAGGCCAGGTGGAACAGTTGTATACTCGACGTGTACCCTCTCCCCAGCTCAGAATGATGGAGTTATACAAGCCACAATGGAGTATTTATGGAAGGAGACCGACATTGATGCAGTTGTGGTAGACATGAGCTATATCAGGCCAATATTCAAGAACATCTTTTCTTTCTTCCCACTGACAAAGTATGGACAATTAATTATTCCTACCCTGTCCTCCAATTTTGGACCCATGTATATTTGCAAAATAAAACGTCTAAAATAGTGTCTCATTATTTTCACATTCATTCGAGATTCAATACAAGATTAATGCCATTTTGCAATTTCTAAAGCTTTGACAATAGGGAAATAATGCTGTAAAACATGAGGCATAAAATACTTTCTTCATTTCTTAGCTACGTTGTTGGGTGCTGGCAATGCCATTACTGGCCAATTTTTATACCTAATTGACCAAAAGGGAAGGGGAGTATGTCTTGCTGATACCATCTGCTTAATACATGCGAGTTATCATTCTGGGAGATGAGATTTTTTAGAATTACACATGCTCAAGAAGGTAAATCCATTGATTTAACAGTGCTGATGCACTGTTCATTGCAGAGGAGAAAAATATGACGGGCCAGACCAGGATTTGAACCTGGGTCCCCTGAATTACTAGTCGGGTACTCTACTAACAAATTTCTGTATAGCCTCTGGCAATGGATTTCAGAAATTTATGGCATAACCCTTTCATTTGAACAGTATTGAACCCAAAATATACTTTGTCAAACGTTTAGTTAAAAATGGCTCACTAGTTCTTGAGAAGAAGTCGAAATTAAATTCAAAAAGTTTACACACAGACTTACAACTAAACAAAAGCCAGACAAAAGGTCACATGACCCTTCGGCTCAGGTGAACTAAAAATGGATACAAATTAATATAAATTCAACAACAGTTTAATTCATCTGGTAAGCATGTCAAAAGTTGATCATCACAAATACAATTGTAAGTAGGACAAATTATGTAATTATACTCAATGATAAAGATTCAAAAACATGTTTTATTTACATTTACTGGTACAACTTCCCTCTATGGATAATACATTATTCTTTATATAAAATACTACTTGAACATGCAATTGCATAAAAAAAATCAATTGCTTCTTTTAAATAGCAGAGAAAATTGTTGCTCATAATTAAACATTAATAATAAATGCATTATATGTACAATTAGCAATAGTTAAAATTATATGCATCATCAGCAGATGTTATCACTAAATAAGACAACCATACACAGCATCTCTTGTGAATAAATTATATCACACGAAGCATTTTAAAATCTGTTATCAAACACCATAGTAAAACCTCCAATTTCTAGAAAGAAAGAAACGTCGGATCAATAACATGGCAATGGCCAGTCCAATTAGGAATATCATCACAGTGGAGAAACTTAGTCCGGATTGTCTCTGGTGATGTTCCCTCAGCTCTGCACTCTGTCCCACTCTCCCCGCCGGTACTGCTGGCCTGGGGCTGTCCCCCACCAGCCTCTGTCTCAGTCCCTCTTCTGACCTTTGACCTGTTGACCCCAGAGCTGAACTGCTTGCTTCAGGTGATAATAAAGGTGTTGACTCAGGATTGGAATTGGCCTCCGATGTAAAACTTTGAGGTTCCTGTGTAGAATTCCCTGGTCCTTGAGAAGAGGCCTCAACTGAGGCATCTCTGTCATTTGTAACATTGTCTTCTGTGGTTGATGATGAATTTTTATTTGCACTTTGAGATGAGTTTTGAGTACTGGCAGCTGTTGGCGTCTGAGACTTCACCGATTGAGAATTAGCCTGAGTTTTGTCCTGTGGAGGTTGAGGCTGGCCTGCTCGTACATCAGATGGAATTGCTTGTGATGGGAGATTCATGGCTTGCTGTGTTGGTACAGAAGAAGTCATCTGCCCAGGAAAAACCATTGAGGGAGGGACTGGGGGTCTACCCATCATAAAAGGATTCATCTGCCATTGCTGCATATAGACATTCTGTGAACTATTTTGTTGACCTGGAGGAAGCATTCCTGGTATAAATGGAGGGGGTAAAGGAAACCGGGGGACATTGACACTTCCATCAATTCCTTGTGGCATCTGGAAAGGAGGCATATTGGGCATGCACATGAAAGGAGAGGGAAATGGAAATCCATTGCTAAATGTTGGGTTTGTGGTGTTAGCTGGCATTTGAGGAATTGCTTGTTGTTGTTCATTAGACTGAGGTGTAGGAGTTGTCTCACCATTGCTTCCACTTTTTCCCTCACCAGGTTTTTTCTCTGCCTAAAAGATGTAAACTATATATTAAATCTGAATTCTTTAGATTTTTCTGGAGATTGGACATTCATCTTTCTTCACTTTGATTTCTATGGCCAGTTGTTTACCATTCATGGAAATTGACTGGAAACTAGTGTTGTCAAATCGGTTGAAAATCAGAATCGATTAATCGGTAGCATCGGTTGACCCTAACCAACTGATCATCGGTCAATAATCGAATCGGTAACCCTTTGCATAAAATAGGCACTATATTTCATATAAAATTTAGAATTTTATTTTTAAATAATGTAAGTAAAGGTGCATTGTACAGATCGAAATTCTAAAAACAGTATATATGCAGTTTGAATAACAATTTCAGTAGGCCTAATACAGATTTTTGCATGATTAGGAATTACTTGGCCTGGGAAACATAAGCATTGACAGATCAGGTTTTAATTTACAAGATCATCTAAAATACCGGTTTATATGTGGAATTCATTTTTTAAACTGTTATGACTTAATATCGCAAATCCTTGTGAATTCGTATGATATGAAAAGTGAATTACCCCAAATACTGAAAACTTATATATATCTCCTAAATATCAAGGTGTGCTATGTAAAATTTCGGCGGCCATTTTGAAGTGGCGAATAATTATGTCCCTTGACTGTAGTTTAGTTTCTTCAGTTTAGAAATACAATTATCATTATCTTGTGATTTATTTTAAACAGATTTTAAGTCCATGTATTTTAAAATAGGTATTAAAGGACAACACTTGGAAGATATATATTTTGATAACAAGAGCCTGTTCTTGAAATAAAAATGAGAAAACTATAAAAAAAGATATGTGCTGAAATACATCGATTAATCGATTGTTTAAATCTCCAATCGATTGTCTAAAATTGACAGCCTTTCCGACCGATCGATTATAAATCGATCGTCGTGACAACACTACTGGAAACTCTCTGTATATTTAAGTGACTGACTGATTCTTTTACATACCTGGAAGTTAATCTGACTGGCCAGTTCCTTGGCCTCTTGTGATGTCCTTTTAGATTCCTCTGTTTCTTCAGTCATTGGCTTTAATATACAATTAATGTTACCACACGTAGAACACTTCCATTCTTTGCTCCTACAGAATTAGAAATATCAAGTTTAAAACTTATTTTTGTTTGATCTCTAAAAAGATCAAACAACGAACAGCTTTCACTTTTACAAGAATTATTTCCCTGTGCGGAGTCAATCTAGGGTCAACTGGCATACAACATAACTTTTCCTCTTTAACATTACCAATTTTATGGGGCAAAGTCTTACAAATGAAATCTGTATGAATGGATTCATTTATATGCTTTTTATGTTGCCCCATACCATGACAAGCATTATGCCAATTACGGAAGATTTTAAACTCCTATGAATGTGAATTTTTTTTCTCTCAAAATTTCAAATCTCCTTGTGCTGAGTTTTACCTGTTGGCGAGTTTCTTCCTCTCCTCTGGTGAGTAGTCCAGGGATCCTATAGCTCCCGCACCGTGTGTAGGCATGAACCCGATAATGGCCAAAAGGGCTGTCCTGACTGGAAGTAAAAGGTTCCATAAATATAACTTTATGTGTCAACAAGTTTCTCTTTCCCATTTTTTAATACAATGTATATAAAATTACACTTTTTTAAAAAGAAGATGAAATTAAAAAAGGGACAAGTGAATAGAGAAATAAATATTTTTCATCTCCTAAGTGAAGAATGGTACACTGTGCATGTACGAGGGTTGATCCAAAAGTTCGTGGAATTTTTTTCTAAAATCTTATCATGATTTGATGAAAGGAAACAACAGGCATATTCATAATATAGAGTCATAATGCAATAATATTTGAAACTTTCGTCAATTTCCAGTTACCAATGAGGCCACACGAGCTTTCTGAAAATGGATAGTTGTGGAACCCGGGGGAGACTTTGACATAACGTCAAGTTAGATATGTCACGTCATGCTATAAAAGCAACTGGTCCTAATGTCCAATTTGAATATGTAATTCTACAAAATGCTGTCCTTGTCTCCTTTTTTTTCTCAAGAAAAACCCGTGTATCTTCTCGCACTAGCTTATCTTCATTTTTCACTCATATTTTAAAAATACTCCCATCTGTCCATATGATAGTCAATTTCAGTAGCAATGTCGAAAACAGTATGGCAGCCAACAACGTCTATGAACGTTTATTAGGGGGATACGCACTTAAAACAGAGCCTCCAAAAAGCGATCACACCTTTAATCAACGTCCATAGAAGTTCTGTTTTCTTAAACTTATTATGCCATTCGAAAACCAGTAACTAAATGCATTTTCCCCAAGCCTTTTGTCAATTATATACACGTTTAAGATAGTTTCAAAAAACGTATGACTTGACCGAACTTTGACGTTGTCTAACAACTTAAAGATAAGTAATAAATCACCAATTAATAAACTAAATATCCAGTAAAACTCTCACACAAAGGTTTATAAAAGATCAAGCAATCGTAATAATGACATAATTTTTGATTTATATACCACTTAGGGTGGTTTACTTATCATTTCACGTATTAAGAAATAAGAATTAAAATGAAAATAAACGCATTAATGTCTCCCCCGCATTTCCAAACAACCGTTTCTATGGCAACTGCCATAGAGTTACTATCAAAGATATTTAAACTGTTTTTTAATTCAAAATATTCATCAAGAGTCTATATTTTCATTTGTAATTTTCAACCAATTCCACTTAAAAACTAGTGCTAATTGTAACGGGGACCGTTACAGATGTTCCCCAAACGCTCCCCATTTCCCTTTTGGTGCCATATTCCCTGTTAGCTTCATTAAATAAGACAAACTTTATGCATTTGAGACTTTAACAACGTTTACCCAGAAGGGTACCAAGTTCATTCAAATTTTAGCATTGCACGCGTGCGCATGTGAATGCATGTGCGTAATGACCATATCATCTTGTCTACACAATCTATATACTTTAATATACTAAATATTAAAGTATTTAATCCAAAAGTATTAAAAAAATACGCTCATTCAAGTGTACATGTATTTTTGGATTTACTCATTTCACGTGCACGCACGTGCATACATGAGCATGGTGACATACCTTCTTGTAGAAGTCTATTACATCTATTTATGTTCTAAATCCCACTCCGTTTGGTTGAAAACCAAGGGAGTTATAGCTTATTAAAGTTTCAGCCAATCAGATTGCAGCGTACGTTCACGCACGTGTATGGATGTGCATAGTGATCATGCCTTCTTGTAGAAGTCCATTATATCTACCTATGTTCCAAATCTCATTCTGTTTGGTTGAAAACTAAGGGCCTGATAGCTATTTAAAGTTTAAGCCAATCAGATTGCAGCGCACGTACCCGCACGTGTATGGATGTGCATGGTGAACATACCTTCTTGTAGAAGTCTGTTATATCTATCTATATTCCAAATCCCATCCTGTTTGGTTGAAAACCAAGGGAGTGATAGCTATTTAAAGTTTAAGCCAATCAGATTGCAGCGCACGTACACACACGTGTATGGATGTGCATGGTGAACATACCTTCTTGTAGAAGTCTGTTATATCTATCTATATTCCAAATCCCATCCTGTTTGGTTGAAAACCAAGGGAGTTATAGCTATTTAAAGTTTCAGCCAATCAGATTGCAGCGCACGTGCATACACGTGTTTTCTTGATAATTGCTATATATCATGTTGTAGAATATCTTAATGCATGGCTATGTTCAAAATTTCAAAGGATTTCATAAAAAAACAAGAAAGATATTGAGACTTTAGTTTCAGCCATCAGAGCGAAGCGCACATGCATGCGCGTGAGATCTTGCTATTTTGACCATGTCATATTGTCTATGCTACTACTATATCCTTATATTATGAGTTTCAAAGTATTTCATCAAAAAGGTAAAAATTTATGCCTATATCAATTAAATCGGTCATTTCACGTGTTGCTCGTGAGCGCTCTTGCAAGCACGTGCACACAAAATGGCATGTTGACAATGTCATCTTATCTACATTTATGATATGTCTATATATTCTAAATATCAATGCATTACATCGAAAAATGTAAAAGTTACGGCAATTTCAAGTATATTGGTCATTTCACGTGTTGCACGTGCGCGCAAAATGACCTTCGTTCCGCAAATCTACATAACATGCCTACTTACCCTAAAAAGGTTTCCCCTTAATCGGATGTGTACTTTACAAGATCATTCGCGGACAAAATTTTCCCGAGAAGAAAAATAATAATAACTAGAGCAAAGCTCGTTGCAAAGCAAGGAGTAGGTCTTCCGTCATGTTTGACCGGAAGTGGCTTTCATTTTTAACAGAAATGAGAAATAACGTCCAAAAAAGGTTTGATTCCTCTAAATCCATGTTAATTATTGCAAAAATAAGCCATTTTCTGTTACTTCCGGTTTGACCGGAAGTGACGACGACGGACGGAAAATTAATTATAATGCTCCCAGAGACATATGTTACCAGAAAACTTGTCAAGAACGGCAAAAATACGCGTTTTCCGACTACTTCCGGTTTGACCGGAAGTGACGACGCCGGACGTATTTTGACGACTTCACTAGATAAAGCTTGACATTTTGAACAATTTTGCTTCTTTGACGTATCAAAAATTCTCAATACTTTTTGAGATATAAAGGAAAAAATTTCGGCCCCTCCAAGCCCCTGATTTAAGGGGCCAGCCCTTTTTTTGAGATGTCATTTGAAAGATCTTGAAATTCTACACCTTTTTTGTTCTACATGCTTTAACAAAATATTTCTAGGTAAAAAGTTATCGTTGAAAAAGTGGTTAAAATTTTGAAATTCTTGATAGGACTATTTACGGGCCATAGCGAGCGTCGGTGCTTCGTACTTCCGGTAAAAATGATATACTTAGTGCACTTCTCCAAAAGTTGCTCTAGCATCACTGAAAATTTCAAGCTTCTGTGTTAAGTGCTTTTTGAGAAAACTGCCGGACAAAATGACCCTCTAAAAATCACTAAATCGCAGAAAACTCCGAACCGGAAGTGACGTCATCAAAATAAAAAAATATATATCTAGATTTTTTTATGTTCTATCAGACCTGAAAGTTTCATGAAAATCGATCGAGCTGTTCTCGAGAAATCGCGCGTACAAAATCGGTAAGAAAAAAAAACAATAATAATAAAAATAGTGGAAAAGAAACCTAAGAAAAACAATAAGGTCTTCCGCTGAAGACGGAAGACCTTAACTAGATCTTTTTGTCGTTCAACAAAAACGGAGGGCTTTTCGACCCCTTGAAATTAAGAATCTTAACAGAAAAATCAATATTTTAAATGATTTATCGAAAAAAATTGCAGAAGTTCTTTTGAGATCAATACGAAATTGGAAACATAACCATTCTTTTTCTACATCAGTGTCTACTCAAAGAGACATAACTCTTTTGTGGTTATTAAACAGATTCGAAAATGTACTGTTTTTCAATCCACTAAAACTCCTCTAAGGGGATAAAAATTGACACCACGGCCCATAATTTTTTAATTGTACTCTTTATGCTTGATGTAATACGAAAATTAGTTTGAAGATTGGTTGAGAATTAAAAATGTTACAGAGGAAGAACCGTTTTCTGCACTGACCCCTTAAATCCCTTCTATTTTTAGGGATAATTATTTTCATGACCTTTCCACCTGGAGACAATGCTAGAGTCAATATTCATATGATATTTCACGAGAATTGCTTGCCTACCGTTTTAGATAATGGAACAAGCGTGATTTCAAATTTAACATAGAAATCTCCATAGGCAATTTTGAGGAACTCATAAAACCGGAAGTACTCTTCAAATGCATACCAAAATTAAAACTTAGAGAGCATATTAGACTCCAAACATGTCAACGAAGAGAGATAACTCTTACATCAGCATTTTTGAAAAGACATAAAAATACAATATTTTACGTCTCTAAAACTCCTATAAGGGGTCAAAAAGTGACCCCACGGACCATAATTTTTAGATTGTCCTCTTTAAGCTAAACCCAAATCGGAAAACTTTTTGAAAATTCATTGAGAAATAAAAAAGTTACAGGTAAAGGTCTGTTTTAAATGTTGACCCCTAAAAATCCCTTATTTTCTAAAATTTGGATTTCATAATCTTATGAAGTCGAAACAGTGTCAGAGTCATTATGTATGCAAAATATTACAAGAAAATCTTAATTACTTTAAGAGATAATGTTACATAACTGATTACATTTTAGCATAAAAATTCAAAGACCCATAAAACCGGAAGTTCAGGTCTGATTGATATGAAACTTACAGGATATGTTCTACTAATTAGTTTAAACATATTTACATCCTTAAAAAAAATTTTGTAACGTTATTATGACTTTCAAAAAATTCCTCCCCCCTTCTTCAATGTTTGAGGTCTTATATCTCGAAAAGTATAAGTGGTCAAAAATCACGTACGCGCACTTTTTTATAGGATTAGGTCTCTAGAATTCATATTTTAAATTTGGGAGTCTAGACACTGAAATTAGAAATATTTTTGGCCTCTTTAGAAATTTCAGTTTACCTTTTGTAGAAACCGGAAATGACAAGACCGGAAGTATAAAATATTACAGACAGGACATTTTTACATAAGCTATTTAATAGTTATAAAATATAATACCTATTTTTAAAGGTACTCCAGAAAATCTGAGCAAAAGAATTGCTAAGTATAATAATAATAATAACTAGATACGATCTCGTTGCGAGCAACGAGAGGTCTTCCGTCCGATTTCGAAAAAAAAAAACTTTGTAAAATCTAGCTGAAAAGGTAAAAAAAAAATATTACACGCAGGGGGGGATTGAATCCAAGTCGGCAGCATGAAAATCCAACGCGCTAAATATTACGTACTCTGTCGGGACCTCTGCTCTAAATCTTCTTGTATATACCTCTGTATAACAGTGCTTTTGTCTTAGAATTATAAAAGCTAGTCACTATTCATAAATTCGCGCCAAACGCCACGAGTTAATCTTCGCGCCTTTTCTTTGGAATGTTCTATTTAATAAGTGTGATATCTTTAATGAAATTAAAAAAAACGTTCATTTAGCCTAAAACTTGATGATTAGAAAGTATATTTAATACATTTCACAAACTCCATATAGTATGTAAGGAAGTAACACTAAAACAGTGAAATGGCTATGAATTTTAACTTTTTTTTAAAATTTCATGTTAAAGTGAACTCGCTAAAGTGAACTATCCCAATTAGTTAAATAAAAACATTCATGAAGAGATTGAAAGTTTTCGTAAAAAAAAAAAAAAAAAAGGCTCGCCTTACGACGGTCAAGGAATTGGATATCGTTTGTGCTCAATAACTTGAATAAGATCTTTGAGACAATAATGGTAATATAAACTCTATTAAGCGATCTTTAAAAAAAATATGGTTATCTTATTTTGTCTTTTTTATTAGCTTAATATGGCACAAGTGTGCATGGGAAAAACAGTGGATAAGTTTTATACTTACTGTATTCATTGATATCCTTCTTGAAAAACTACTACATTGTACTTATAACAATGATTAATGAGCTGAAGATATTAGGTATCGAATTTCATTTGCACATTTAGTCTTTTCTTTTTCTACTTTGAGAATCAACCAAAACCAATTATAGAAGACGTTTAAGAAGAATTTAGTTTGATACAGGATTGTAACATAACTACAACGTGAAAATCCAAGTATTCCTTTACATTTCATTTATCCTTATGTTACTTTCGTTCAAGCAAATGCTCGACTGCCTCAGTAAACCCCTATTGCGAAATGTCGGAGTTGACAGAGAGAGCGGCCATTTTGAAACGCTTCAAATTTTTAAATGCTAATATCTAGAGTTTAGATTTATCAATATTCAAACAAATTATATAGTAAGCATTATAAGAAAGGTTTCTATTAACATACAAAAAATAAACGAAAAATATTGAAAAACAAAAAAAATTTTAAAATTAGACTTTTTAAATTAGCTTCCAGTAGTGAGCGGAAGTAATGACGACAAACGAAAAGTCGCGTCCTGGATAGTATTTATCATCATCTATAATATCTGAAAGTTTCACTTTGATATCTTTTACCGTTCTTGAGAAAATCCGTGGACAAAAGAAATCAGAAAAAGGTCTGTAACTTGGCACCGGAAGCGAATTTCCAAAAAATCTCTCAGATGTATCAAATTCATTTAACAAAACATCTGTCCCGAAAATTTCATATAATTCCATCCAGTACTCTTTGAGAAATCGCGTCAGAAAAATAATAATAATAATAATAAGAAACAATAGAATCGCTATAAGGTCTTCCGTTAAGACGGAAGACCTTAATAATAATAATAATAAACAAGACGAAAACAATAGGTCTTTTCGACAAAAGTCGAAAAGCCCTAATAATAAGAAACAGAGTAAAAACAATATGTTCCCCAACTTTGTTTGGGGAACATAATAAATAAAATATGAAAAAATTCCACAAACTTTTGGATCAACCCTCGTATATATTGTGTAATGTATATTCATAAATTAATTAACTAAAAAAATTCTTTTGGAGCAATTCTACTTTTAGTGATATTTATTGTAAATCTTCCAGTCATTGTTCAATAAATTTTTAAATCCTAAATTTACAAATATAAAAAAAAAATGTATAAATAAAATCTTACTTGACCAGGAGGGTTGCCATGACTCCGGGTGATGTCCTGAGATACTCAGGCAAATTTTCTTGTTGGTCTCAAATCTCCCATTTGGCTGTAAAAAATATGATAACTAGATCAAATTTATTCTACATACATGTATATGAACAACTGAATTATTTTTCTTTAAATTGCATAGTGGGCTATTGTTTCTGTGAAGATAATAAGTATGTCAAGTGATGCATCTTATAAAGGCAATATGTCAATTTATTTTATGTCCAATATTTCATTAATATGATATCAAAAATTTCAATTTTTTTCCCACAAAGCATTTTCCTTTACTGCACTTGTCCCTTTTCTATATCAATCTTAAAATTATAAGCCAAGAATCACAAGTATT